>NC_140166.1:181508048-181515548 GCF_963971535.1 Notolepis coatsorum | reverse complement strand
CATTAAGACACATTATGGCCTTGAACAAACACTATGCTATAGACCACCGCAACACTTCCGGGATTCTGAAATCGGGGAGGAGATTGCGGGGGGGGGGCAAATGAATGAATGTGGACGAGAGCCTTGACATTAAGTGATTGCAGATACGGCTGTGGGGGTGCTAGAGACATGATCGAATAGACTTGTATGCGCCTGACTCTCCTGAACACGGCGCGAGAACTAAACTAAATTGGCAGCGAAAAAGACCGTTTTTAAGCATCGATTCCCCATGCACATGCGCAGATTGGCCACAGAGTGTGACGCAACGCACATCCACACTGGAATGTTCCATTAGAGGGGCATTAGAGGGGGTGTTGTGTTGTGAGAATGCTAAGATAGAATTAAATATACAGTAAAAGGAATACAGTACAAATATACAGTAAGTGTAATATTGCACAGTGTTGTGCATTTATAATCAGTAGCTTAGGCTACATAGTAGGCTAATGACAGCCTATTCTAGTCTAGCAGGTGCTGGTATAGATGTATAATATATGACATATATGACATATATGACATTTTTTGCCTAGATATACAGTATACAGTATATCTAGGCAAAAAATGTCATAGATGACTGAAAATCAACATTACTAGTCTATACCAGCACCTGCTAGACTAGAATAGGCTGTCATCGATTAGGAATGTCTCGTGCCGTGTTCAGGAGAGTCAGGCGCATACAAGTCTATTCGATCATGTCTCTAGCACCCCCACAGCCGTATCTGCAATCACTTAATGTCAAGGCTCTCGTCCACATTCATTCATTTGCCCCCCCCCCCCCCCCGCAATCTCCTCCCCGATTTCAATGTAACGCGGAAGTGTAGTGGTCTATATGTCAGATATCTCCGCACGACATCACAAAAGACGCCTTCTCTTATATTGCATTCTTTCCACTGCATACTCCTTCTGTTCTTGTTTTCTGGAGTACTCCGGCAGAGAGCCTAAAGCTCTGCTAGATAACACTGTGTTGACATGAGAAGTGGCTGATAGCTGCCAAAGCTCCTACCAGCTGACACCAGTGTGTGTAGACAGATGCAGACGACAGCCGGGGCATTGATATTAGATCCAACAGAGTGGTGGCAAGTCAGCCCATTAGAAATGAACATGCTGCATGTTAAATATTAGACTATGACGGCAAGTTCTCTGTTATCGTGCAAGCAACATGGCTGATGCATGTTGGTGGTATGATGTAGCGTAGTTAGACTTCAATACCGTCACGTCATATCTCATGAGACTAAAGACAAGAGCAAGCTACAGATACATTCTATGGCTGTTATTTATGTACAATCCTATCCAGGGATATGGAGGAAATAGATAGAATCTAGACCTGTAGATCCAGCGCAAAACAAGTTTGTTTCACAATGTTAACGATATCGGGTGGGTGTAGGTATCTCTCTGAGCGCCCCTTCTAGTCCACTATAGAAATACTACTATGGTGAATCACTGTTTCACTGTTAAAATAAAATAAAAACAGGAATACTACAGTATCAATCACGACAGTATGTTTGTGGTAAATCTCTATAGAAAGAAAAAAGCACAGGAATACTGTAGGTTTTTCCATAGTTCATCTCCACTCACCTCCTCACTGGCACTCTCAGAGAGATATCTCAGGGCATGTAAGTGGTTGTATTTGAGCATTTCTTTTTTGATCGAACAGGCCCTTTTACCATCTTCCACTCTCACAGGACAGCCACAGAAAATGTCTACACATTGCTGCAGCCCCCCAGGTCTACTGCCAGAGCGAGGTCCCCTGGGGAGGCCGGGGCTGATGGGACTGCGGAGGAACAGCAGCAGGGGGAGCCTCCACAGGTACTGAGTCCACCACCGATGCAGGGCATACCATATCCGGGCATGGGGGGAAGCAATCACCCCTTTTATTCTCCCAAAGAGGTACAGTCTCCGCAGCACACATCAAAGTCGTTACCGTACTGTGAATTTGTGCTGGTTATTACGTTTTTCTTTTCGACAGAGTTCTGAACCAGACACGGAGCTGGAAGAGACAGACAGGCACTGGGCCGACGACAAACCGCTGGACAGACAGTGGACAGAGGGACAGCACGCAGACAGGCATTGGATGGAGGAGAGACAGGCCGATAGACACGTGGACAGACAGTCGAGTCAGCAGTGGTCGGACGACAGGCTATCGGAGAGGACCTGGGCGGAGACGAAGACGACAGACAGGTACTGGACCGAGAGCAGGCACCCGGAGAGACGCACGGAGAAACAGTGGACGGTGGACAGACACACGCAGAGGCAGATCGACAGGAAGATGGAAAGGCAGTGGACCATGGGCAGACAGATAGACAGGCCGTGGGCTGAGAGCAGGCCGACCGACGTGCAGATGGATAGACAATGGATGGAGGGCAGGCATCCGGGCGGCCAGACGGACAGACAATTCCAGGCACAGCATCTAGCTCAGAGGCCACTGCCCCCTTACCCAGCAGACAGTACCCCCTCACCCAAGCAGGACACAGATCCCCCAGAGGCCGTGGGCACAGCAGAGAGACAGGTGTGCCAGCAGGATGCGTCGACAGACAGACACGTGTGCTCAGACACAGCTGGGGGGCATGTTGAGGGATGGAGATGTGGCCGAGCTGTTCCCTGCGCATCTAAACCTGACCCGCCTCCACAAAGCAGCAAACCCAACCTCCCCAGGCTGAGACAGCGGCCTCTACAGGAGAACTCAGGTACTGTAATCACACTCTCTGCATCGCTGCTATGTGTAGTACTGTATGTTAAAAAGAAGAGATTACAACTTTGCAAATATGTGCAGGCTCCTCTCATTCCCTGCACATACTTTGGTGGTCTACATTGCCCTCATTATGAGGAAGCACATCATTTAGTGGTCTACATTGCCCTCATTATGAGGAAGCACATCATTTAGTGGTCTACATTGCCCTCATTATGAGGAAGCACATAATTTAGTGGTCTACATTGCCCTCATTATGAGGAAGCACATAATTTAGTGGTCTACATTGCCCTCATTATGAGGAAGCACATCATTTAGTGGTCTACATTGCCCTCATTATGAGGAAGCACATAATTTAGTTGTCTACATTGCCCTCATTATGAGGAAGCACATCATTTAGTGGTCTACAAACATTGCCCTCATTATGAGGAAGCACATCATTTAGTGGTCTACATTGCCCTCATTATGAGAAGGCACATCATTCAGTGGTCTACATTGCCCTCATTATGAGGAAGCACATAATTTAGTGGTCTACATTGCCCTCATTATGAGGAAGCACATCATTTAGTGGTCTACATTGCCCTCATTATGAGGAAGCACATAATTTAGTGGTCTACATTGCCCTCATTATGAGGAAGCACATCATTTAGTGGTCTACATTGCCCTCATTATGAGAAGGCACATCATTCAGTGGTCTACATTGCCCTCATTGTCAGACCAACAAGACGAGCACCATGTAGACTCACTCCACACTAAATGACCTGCCTATTCCTAAGATAAGATATTCCTTTATTGATCCCCTTGGGGAAATTCAGGCATCATAGCAGCATGGGGGATGGGGGGGGGGGGGGGGGTACAGGTAGTAAAAACAACACAAGCAGTGTAAACAAAATAAGTCAATATAATTTACTATCTAACTAACTGAAAAAATAGGAAGGGTGACAGCACAGTTCCTTGGGGGGCGCCGGTGTTGCTCACCAGTACGTCTGTAAGACTGACTGTCCTTTAGTCTGACGTACTGCGGTCTCTTCCTCATTCCAAATGACCTATGAATGCCTTACACAGTCTTAAATTCATAATTTTCATAGTAGAAACTCACAATAAAGCACATACAGGTTGCTTCTGTGCTACATATTTTGTTGAACTTGGCACCCTACAAGAAGCAAGTACTGAACACGTCTTCGTCCGAATCTCTGGTCTATTCTGGTCTGTTGTATCAGTCTTTTTTTATGAATCTAGCAAGTCCAAACAAGTGGCTGAGCTTCTTTCATGCGGCTCAGACTTTTCTTGGATTGATTTGTAAATGACACCTTTTCACTTCTCTGTGATCCGCAGTGGCAGAGGAGGAAGGAGATGCAGAAAGGGATCCCATGAAAATGGAAAAGAGAGAGAGAGAAAAAGGAAGAGAATCAGAGGGTCAACCCCCTCCCATTCCAGAAAAGGTGTGAAATGTTCACTCACCACATACCCGATCAGATCCAACAGTCCGGTACTTCTGGGCCATTTGTGTAACATCTTCTGCTGTGATTGATTGGCCACTACAGTGTGCGGAGGGCTTGTGTCCAGCAAAAGTTGACCCGAGTTCCACTTTCTCGCAGAATGCGACTCCATTTTTCCCCCTATTGTCTGATTAGATGTGAATGAGTCCTTAATGCTTTACTTGCACAATGCCATGCCTTCTACCATTAACTGCTGTCTTTTTTATATTTTGTGTGAAATAAATAAGCTAAATACATTTTGAACTAATATTCTGCTTTGCATTGTCATTTGCTGTAAATGTATACTGTTATGTACTATAAATAACAGTATAGCACCACTAAACGTGTGTTGTGTGTCTTTTTATACACGTGTTGATCTACTGGACAGCCAAAGACGTCCTCCTATCTGACTTTTTCAAAGGAATCAGCCAATGAGAGGACCTTGCCCCCTCCTCCTGTACCACCTCCTCTCACCAGGCCTATGCTCGGATTGCCTGACAGAGCTGCCAGTCAAGGTATGGATTTCTGACGCATACACTGATATAGACAGTTTCATTGGAATGTTTGGGGTGTTGCTATGGAGCAGTGACTACTACGGTTGACTTACTTGTATGTTGTGTTTGCTAATATCATCTTAAAAGCTCTTGTCTTCTTAGGGTTCTGTTCGAAGGGCCCAGAAAACAATACAGTTCAGCAAAATAAGGTTCCTTTTCTTATTTGGAAAACATTACATTTGTAAAACCTGCATTTACGAAACAAATGTGATTCTTACAATTATTCTAAACTTAAGTCATCATGAATCAAAACTAAATCATTTTGATGTACTGTGAGCCAAACATATGCCTAGAATATGTTTGTAAACACAATTGTGGGTCCTGCCTTGTGAAAGTGAAATAGTACATTTCCAGGCAGCTTTCTAGCTTCAGGGTTCCAGTTGTGAAAATATACCTTCACGTTTTTATTTAGACTTGGCAGCCTGAAGTGTGGCCAGCAATAGCAACCCATCCCATACCTGACTCAACTCTAGTCCACTCAACTCTTGTCCTCAAGATTAAGAGGGGCTGTTTTGTCTAGAGATCACTGAGAAAATTATGTTGTTGTTGTTGTACTGTTGATTCACTTGAATGGAGGACTTAATTTGTAATGTATGTTGTTCAGGTGATGAGGGCACAAGACTTCAGGCTCCAGTGAAGCCACAGAGGAATAGAAAGGCAATGTCTTGTGACACAGGTAGGCTACAAGTCTGTCTTTCTGTCTCTGTACAAAATCCTGATCACCCTAAGGTCAAGTCAAGTGTTCCTTTATTAATCCTCTTGGGGAGATCCAAGTGGCTGGACCTTTCCCAGACCTTCCCTGGAGCTGGGTGCTGGTCTCTTGCGTGTGCTTTGGTGGATTTTGGTTGGTCTTCGTCGTTGGGCTCCCTCGGTTCGCTGGCTGTTTTTGGGGTTCCTTGCGTGGGGGGCTCACTGCGGCTTCTGCTGTGTTCCAGGTGTCCCGTGTCGTCTCGGACTGTCCCGGTCCTACGTGTCTTGGCCGCTGTTGTGTCTATCTGCTTGAGTGTGTGGAGTCGTGTCTCCTTTGGCGTGGCTGCGGGTCCTGGGGTGCGTGGCCTGTCATTCCTCTGTGGAGTTTGGGGGTGGGGGGCGTGGGATTCACTGGTTTTCCTCGTGGTGGTGGGGGTGCCGGGACCGGGGGAGACGGGGCGGCCTGCAGGCGTGGCATTCCCATCGCTGTGCATGGCGGTGCACCGTGGCGCGGTTTTCCTTCGGTCATGACATGCTTTATCGGGGGGGGGGGGGGTGTCTTGGATGGGGATGTGGTAGGGATTGATGTGTGGGGTGTTTGGGGGACTGACTGTTCCGGGGGGGTTCACATGCCTTCGAGCGACATTGTACTTATTTTATGCCTATTCTTAAGTCTGCACATTTACATTGCACTGCTTTTATTGTCTTTTATACCAATTCTTATGTCTGCAATTTATGCATTGTTTTTTATTCTGTCCATTCTTGTGTGCTGATTTTATGCCTATGTTCATTTTATACTAATTTCTGTGGGGCACTCTGGACTGCGGTCCATGTGTGAAAGAAAAGTACTATATAGATAGTTATTCAGATTTATTATTGTTATATTGTAGAAATGTGTGCATTGAAATGTCTGTAAAGTCTCGACGATATTGAAAATGAGGGTGACCTCAATTGTCTTTTCGATAATAAATAAAGGTTTGAATGAATGAATGAAAGTGTCATAGCAGCATGAGGGGGGATAGGTAGTAATAATAATAGAACATAGAACAAAGTGCAAAGTAATAGTAAGTCATAATGATAATAGTCATAACAGTAGTACAGTCGTAGTGAACAGTAGTGAGTGGCAGGATTCAATCAGACAGTAGTAATAGTGATGATGGTACACATGGTCCAAACCGTTGTAACACACTGCGCCAGAGTCCGTGCAGTGTTTATTATTAAGACTCAGACAGTCCTAACAGTTCTCAAGTTCACCAGCCGTTAGCTCTCCAGCAATTGGCAGCAGTCCGTGCCCATGGTTGTGGAGCCTGATGGCTACTGGCACGAAAGCCAGCTTTTTCCTCGTCCTCCTCTCGGTCCACCTCTAGTTTGACCAGTTCGACTCCCATTATGGAGCTAGCCTTCCTCACCAGCTTGTTCAGTTTGTTAATGTCTCTTGAGTTGATGTTACATTGATGATTGATGTTGAGTTTGCCAGCATACAGCGGCGAAGAAGAGGACACTGGCAAACACAGACTGGTAAAACACTGAAAGACCTGAGTCTCTTCCTGTAAAGGGCCTTGGTGTTATCCGACCAGTCCAGTCTACTGTTCAAGTATACTCCCAGGAAGATTTAGGTCTCCACCATCTTCACCTCCTCCCCTCGTATGATGATCGAGTGGGGGACCTCCTCCTGCCTCGCCTAAAGTCCACCACCAGCTCCTTGGTCTTGCTGGTGTTGAGTTGGAGGTGGTTGCTGTCACACCACCCTACGAAGCTTTCCACCTAGGCTCTGTACTCGTCCACGTTGTCATCCATGATGTAACGGACAAGGTAGGAGCGAGAGAACTTCTATAGGTGGCATGTGCTCGAGTTGTAGCTGAAGTCAGAGGTGTAGAGGGTGAACAGGAAGGATGACATCATGATTCCTTGGGGGGCACCAGTGTTGCTCACCAGAACATTTGACTGGCTGCCCTGCTGTCGGACATACTGTGGTCTGTTGGTGAGGTAGTCAGCTATCCAGGCCACCAGGCTTTGGTCCAGACGCATCGTTGTGAGCTTCTCCGCTAGCCGCAGA
>NC_140166.1:181460548-181505548 GCF_963971535.1 Notolepis coatsorum | reverse complement strand
TGTTTTTGTTGTCATTGTTGTTGTTGTTAGGCAGGATGCTGAAACATTATACACCTTAGTCCATATACCGTTGGGTTATGAGCTCTGTGAAAGTTCTGTTATTTTTCATATAGCTTTGCGCTCTGCTCTATTGGAACTGTCCCTTTAATCATATGCTATCATGAAAACTTTCAACCACATGCACGCTCCTCACCTGCCTGGCCACGCCCACATCCGCTCACACATAAGCGGGACCATGGCCATACTACCAGCTCCTTCCCTACTTTCACCACTGTGAAGTCCATGTATAGCACCGCTTCAAGATCAGTGCTTTAAAGTAGTTAGTTTAGTTATAGGAGCTGTGTTGGCATCGTCTTTTGTTTCTCCCTCTCTCACTAATTTACGGGAGAAAGAAAGGATAATGTCGTCACCACCGGAGAGACTAGAGGATTATTCTGACCTCCACCGGCGCTTCACATTTGGGCTTCCTCGGGGCGTAGTGGGGCTTGCCTGCTCCACGTTGTGGCAGGCAGGTGAGCCTCAGAGGCGCCCGGAGGGGAGTGCGCATCGCTGGGCAGTTCCCCCGCCAGCGTTGCGCTCCGGCTGTGCAGCTGGATACTATTGCCGCGACAGGCAGTCGGCTGGCCGACGGTCTCTCTGGGTGGGTGGTGTCTTGCGACGTGGGCTTTCCGCCTCTGTTCGATCACATTAATTGGCGCTGAGCGGCAGGGGCGGACGGTCTAATCAGATGTGTCAGTTGTGCAGGGTCGGCTGCTCAGGCATACGGCCCCGCAGAACAGCCGGCTCCAAGCGAGGATTCCTCCGTTACCTCTCCATCACGTCCGAGATACAGGCCTGGCCATTAGCTTGTAGCTAGCCGTTAGCCGGTAACGTCCTATGGACAATTGGGATTGCGTGGAGGGGATGGGGGGTTCTTGTTTGACGCCCCGCGAAAACAGAGGCTTTGTTTTCCTGGGAGCCCCGATTCCGAGTCTGGGTTCGAGTCCCAAGTCTCTGAGGAGGGATGCCCTCTGCCATCCGCACTGGACGTTAGCCTCTGCCTTTCAAAAAGAAAGTGGGTTGTGCTTCCCGGCGCGAGGGGTGCGAGCTTGCATGTTTTTTAGCCCGAGCTCAAGGCGGCAGCAGCCCGCATAAAACGGGGCTTCGCTGCCGACGCCACTGTATCTCTGGCAACGCCGTCCTGTGAGGGAGGCGGGTGTTGTCTGCCATTTTTTTCTTTGGGCTAAAGAAGAGGCAGTCGGCTGTCTGAAGTGATCAGGCCTGCATCGCTATTCCTCACATTACACAACTTCAGTAGTAGCCGGTAGCTAACAGTGGGCCTTTGAGAGCTAGCCGTTAGCTTGCTGCTGCGTTAGCCGGTAGCTAACGGTGGGCCGGTAAGGGGCTAACCGTCAGCCTGGAGTTAGCCGTTAGCTTGTTGCTAACCGTTGGCGTTAGCCGTGGGGAGGTAGCGGGCCCTGAACACTTCGGCGTCATCTCTGGCAGAAGATGTCGTCAGCCTGCACCATGGCCGGCCACAGGATGTGGGCGAAACGCCGGAGCGGGACTCCAGCCGTCGCCACTTCTGGCCCCGCCAGCAAGAGGCCTCGTCAACGAGGTGGACCAGCCATTGTTGCGGCCATTCATCCTGCGTCCGGGGGTCAGGTAGGACACGTTACCGCTATGCCCCCCCCCCCCCCCCAAATGTTTTTGGTTAATAACACAAAGGCTCCCTCCTAGGGGGGAATGTTTTTGTTTAACAAAACGTGTGTTTACTTCACTATATTTTGGGGGATACGACGTGTGCTATATGAACCCACCACAGCTACAAATTCTGGGGGCACCTTCTTGCTTGGAGTTTGTGCAGATTTCTCTGAAATATGCTTGGTTGCTGTTGTATAACTTGCAAGGCTGTGTTCTATCACTTAGCCGGGGCTTATGTCCTTTCTCTACCTAAGCCAGTGTTTTTCTTACGTGGTAAGAGTGAACTTGACGGCTTCATTGTATGATGAGGGTTGTGTGTGTTTCATGAAATACGTTTTTACGTTAAAACGTAGCATTTGAGTCCGCAACTGGTGTGCTATTGTTAGCTTACAGAGTTATACGTATGCATGTGAATCAAGGACTTTTTGTCCCTCTCTTCAGTCTGTAAATTTTTTCTTTGCTTAAGGGTAAAGGTAAAAAAAAATAGCAGGTGGCAAGTTTTTTCGCACATAAGAGAGCCATGGATAAAGCCTGTTTTTTACACAAACGATGTTATCGGCTGAGGTTGGCGTGCATGATGTAAAGCTTTTACTCTACAGTAAGTATGTGCTTTCATGTAGCGCGCTATGCAAATGGTGTCACGGCTCTGATTTTTTATGGCGTCGTATCAGGGGTGAGGTGTTGAGGGGGGTGGACAGAATAACCCCCCCCCCCCCCCCCGATATAGTTATATCCTTTACGAAACTGATCGGCCGGGAGGTTGTGCCTTTCTGCCTATCAGTTTCCCTGACGAGGGTGTTCTCTCTCTCGTCACGGGAAAGGGGGGGGGGGGATTTCCCTGTTTCCCACACCAAATTAGGGTAGGTGGGACACAGGATTCCCCCGGCCATTTGAAGACGTCACAGGCGCATTTTCTTATTGGCCAAGAGACATGTCCGTGAGTTACAGGGCCTGTGCCGCTGTCATTGTAAAGGAGGGGATGCAATGCAGTCGAGACTATTGGTTCTTCTGCTCTGCTCCCTACCAGCAGTGTTAATTTTGGCAGCTATTTTAATTTTAGTTTTAGTCTTAGTCATGTGTCAAATGCTCCTTTTTCGTTTTCATCATATTTAGTCACCTTCATTTATTTTTAGTTTAGTCAGTTTTAGTCAACTACAGGTCTGAGCATTTTAGTCTTAGTCAGTTTTAATCTCGATTTTGTCTTTTTTGTTTTAGTCTATATTTAGTCGCAGAAAACGGATGACATTTTTGTCTAGTTTTCGTTAATGAAAAAAATGGCATTTTATTCTCTTGTAATGCAATTCTATGTACCACTACAGTCAGTCAAATTCACATACATTTCTATTGGGATCATAGATTCATGTAGACGCCCCTCTCCCCACTCCCCCCATAAAATAATGAGTTAAAGATGTAAACAGTTAAAGACCCTCACCAGTCTTAAAATAACAAAAACAGTAAAGTGAACCGAACGTTTCCACAGCCCATGTGGGGCAGACATGACCCCTGGTTGTACAAAAAGAATATATATATACATATACATATAGAGCATAGAAGTGCTCCACATAAATACATCATAAGACATAATCAAACCAATAGTTTTAGTCTTAGTCATGTGTCAAATGCTCCTTTTTAGTTTTCATCATATTTAGTTACCTTAATTTATTTTTTATTTTAGTCTTAGTCAGTTTTAGTCAACTACAGGTCTTTTTTTTGTCCACTTTTTCTCCTCATTTTCAATTTTTTCTCCCATCCCAATTTTGTATTGCCAATTCTCCCCTCCCCTGTCTTGAACGTTGCTAGACTATGCCCCCCACTGGTCGGTTGTAGTGAGGATAGAAGCCTTGCATCACGTGTCCCCTCCGGTACACGAGGAGGCAGCCTGTCACATCTTTTCACCAGACAGTGCGGACTCTCACTGGCGAGGAGTAATGCGTGGGAGGCTCACGCTGCCCCCGATACTTCCTGTCTCTGCTGTGCAGGCGTCACCCAACCGACCTGTAGGAGTCGCTGTCCACAACGTCCAATCCCCACCCATCGACTTTCCACCCGCTGACTCTGCCAAATGAGCCAGTACGACGGCCGGCCCAAGTCGAAGGCAATGCTGAGACTGGGATTCGATACCGGAGTCTCTTGCATTGGTGATGAGCGCAATCTCCGCTACGCCACCCAGCCGCCTTAGTCAGCTACAGGTCTGAGCATTTTAGTCTTAGTCAGTTTTAGTCTCGATTTTGTCTTTTTTGTTTTAGTCTAGATTTAGTCAGGGGAAAAAGCTTTGTTGACGACCATATTTAGTCATCATTTTCGTTGACAAAATTAACACTGCCAGTGCCTACCAGTAGTGTATATTGGGCCGTTTTGAGTTTTCAGAGCCTCCTCAGAGAGTTTCAGAGCCTCCTCAGAGAGTTTTCAGAGACTCCTCCTCAGGGAGTTTCAGAGCCTCCTCAGAGAGTGTCAGAGCCTCCTCCTCAGGGAGTTTCAGAGCCTCCTCCTTAGAGAGTTTCAGAGCCTCCTCCTCAGGGAGTTTCAGAGCCTCCTCAGAGAGTTTCAGAGCCTCCTCCTCAGAGAGTTTCAGAGTCTCAGAGAGTTTCAGAGCCTCCTCCTCAGAGAGTTTCAGAGCCTCCTCAGAGGGTTTCAGAGCCTCCCTCTCAGTGAGAGAGCCTCCTCAGAGGAGCCTTCTCCTCAGAGAGTTTTAGTCTACTTAGTCCAATTGTTACATGAACCTTTTTCAATTGTTTTACTCACGTTGAGGTCTCTCTGGGAAAACCGCTGTCTTCCCCTCTTACATAAAGAGCAGAATTGACGCGGTTATTCCCAGGCTCGTCGTATGAGAGCCTGTGGCTGTGTCTCTAGTACCGGCTTCCTGCTGCTCATCCCAGACAGCGAGGGGAAACATTGTGGGGCTCTTTCTTGTTAGAAATTCGCCGTCACTGTTCTCGGGTTCTTTACGAGCATACACGTTGTTTCATAAATCAGCGTTTGGTCTTACGAGACCGATCAGCGCTGGCCCAGGGTGTTTTTCAATGATTGAATCTGCTTTTTGGTTGCCCAACATCATAAAAATGGCATTTTTTATGCGGTCGGCTGGGAAGGAGATTTTTGTCTCTACCGAGCGCCAGTGCACTAGGTTAGATTCGAGGACTCGCGTGCATCTCCGGGGGGAGTAGATCAAACATTGGCAGGGGGGTTTCACGGCCATTAGGTGGGCCACCCGGAGCAGTGCGTTCGCGTACTGACCGTCTTGGTGGCGCCCTCTGTGATGTTTTAGGACTGGGGGCGGCGGTGTGACAAGGGCACGAGACTTGTCCTGGTCGCGCCGGACCGGATCAATTTAACCCGTTGTCCGCCGGGGCGCAGACAAGTTCTGGTACCCCGAAGGACCCTAAGCTTTTCCAGGGGGAAAATGCCTGGGCGGGCCAGACGTCACAGGGGTTGATGTCATGAATGTGTGTGTCATATAGGTGCCACTACAAGTTGCCCTTAACAGTGGTGTGCATTAGTCCATACTATGTTGTACCTTTTTGCACAATGTTAGGTGGGTTGGTCCTTCTCCGTTCATTTTCACCACTCCCCCCTGCTAAACCGGGGATGGGAGGGGGCGGTCGGGCCTTGCCCTCGTTGACCTGTTGGCCTGGGTTAACCCTTTTTAAACCTGAAACGCCTTGAACTGCATTGTATAGCCTGTGTATATTTCTTAATGGGTTAAGGGAGCAATCATTTTTTGTTAATAAACATAGGGGGGTGGTTGTCTCCCCGGTGTGTTGGTAGCAGAGTCGACTCCCTGGTTGAGCCCGGGTTTGACCCCGGCTGCCCGAGAGTATGCCCCTGCATGTTTCGTGACGTCTGCCAATTGTGTCAAACTCTTTCTCTGCTGCTACGGCCTTGCCACAGGGTTGGGGATTTTTGACCCCGACCCCGCGATGTTGGGGGCTGTGACGTATTTATTTTGCTTCACGTCCGTTGCCTGGTGGCGTGCGGGATGCGCATCCGAGTAGTCACGGGCCCTTCTATATGAAGGTAAGTCCCACAGTCTGCTCACCCTGTGCGTTTGAGGTACTGTTCCCTCTTCGCACAGTTCGGGTCCGGTCTCCCTCGGCCCGGATCCTCCCCGGTATTCTGATGGTTGTAGGGGACCTCAGCGGGTACATCTGTCGGGCTTTCCGCTCTGCTCCACTCTTGTGTTCCAATAGAGCAGAGTGCAAAGCTATACGAAAAATAACGAAGGTTATCCTATAACCCTAGTTATTTGAGTATAGCGAGCGCTCTGCTCTGACTCACTGAGGACCCCACATGTCTTCTGTTTCGGCGGTGAAAGACTGGGGAAGGAGCTGGTAGTATGGCCATGGTCCCGCTTATGTGTGAGCGGATGTGGGCGTGGCCAGGCAGGTGAGGAGCGTGCATGTGGTTGAACGTTTTCATGATAGCATATGATTAAAGGGACAGTTCCAATAGAGCAAAGCGCTCGCTATACTCAAATAACTAGGGTTATAGGATAACCTTTGTTTCCATGGTAATGTATGGAATATTCATCATGATCAGCATATGAAGAGATGGATATAAACAGCATGTCCTGAATTGGACCTCAACTATGATATGAAGGAACTATTAGCCGGAATACTGCATGCATGTAAACACACTCACTGTCTCAGACGCAGCCTAATTGATAACCAGTTCTATCTAATTAGCCTACACCCAGTTAAGACTTGAACAGTAATTCTTTGCATTAGTCGCTGATCAGGAACCTGTCCTGTTCTGTGCCACATTACAGACGGCATCCACTCGGCACCTGGTCACAGCGAGCTGTTGTGATGGCTGAGGAACTGACCTGCCTCTAACCAGCCGGGAGGGTCGTCATGACAACCGTGGAGCATTTTAATCAAATGTGTGAAATGGAAGCTGGTGAGGAGGAGCAGGAGGAGGAGGAAGAAGAGAGTTGGAGGAGACAGAGGGAGAGAGGGAAGAAGAAGAAGAAGAACCGGGAATGAGATGATAAACACTGGATAACGCAATATGATAACTGATATCATAAACAATCACTGGCTTACGTTGGAACACTCACTTTCTACTGTTGGTCACGTTCTCTCTCCTTGCCCTCACTGTTTCCCTTTGTCTTTGCTTTGCCCTGTTTGAATGCTATTTGCTACTTTAGAAAAATCCCAAATGATCGTTGTCTGATTGTTAACCACTTTTGTGCTATGAAAGCCAATGGGTGGGATGCTGTAAGCGACGTGGCTTCTGCTAGCCAGGAGGAGAGATGTATTCATCACTAGATTGTTATTTCAAAATCTGCAATGCATTTTTTGACTGCTAATATGGTTGATTGCCTTGGTCTGACACTTGAAAAATGAGTTGCTTCTTATCAAATGAAACTTGATGATTTCTATCTAGTTCTGCTTTCATTGACTGAAAGGTAATATATTTTATAGAAAAGATAAATAAATTATGTATGAGTACCCAACCTGTATGAATAAAATACTGTAAAGGAAGAATCGTGAATGTGATTTTCCTTCTCGTTGTTACTTTGTTATGTAACTGTAACTTGATAGATTTATCAATACAGCAGCAAAGGCGTGTACTGATACCTTCCACAATTAGTAAAACATTTTAATAATATTTTTATTACAGATGGCTAATTACTCACAAGGAACTGCCACCATTTAATGTAATAATCTGATCAGTCAAGAGCGATGAAATAGCAATCTTTTAATAACTAGGCTTAACCTGGAAAAACATGGAGATGGTTTACATACAACCACAAAGTGCTACTGTGCCCTGAAGTGTCACAGCATCGTCTAACAGCAGGGGGCGACAAATCCCTACGAATGAGGGGATCCACAATCCACATCATCTTCAGAGAGAGCTGAGTTGTCGTTGGCAACCATGCCATGACCCTGTTTCTAAAGATGCTGTAATGACTCAAAAGCGGACCTGAGCTGGAATATTGTCATCATGCAACAAGATGTTGGTCACTAGTTATTCATATATGGACATTGAGAGCCGCCAGGAAGATCTTTGAAATGGCTGAAACCTATTATTCTCATCACCAACTGTTGCACACAACCACTTGAGGGATTTTACAGTGCATCTCAATGATGTGCTATGAATTTCACCACATTGCAGATTTTCTTTTTTATTATATATTTTTTATATGTAGTCAGTGGCCTTTAGTCTATACTAGCCTTCCCATGTAAGTTAAACATCTACTGGCCCTTAAAAGGGAACTCCCCCCTGATACAGATACTAGTATCTCAGATGGCTCAGTCAATACCTGTGAACATGAACAGCTTTCTCCCGAAGCTAAAATCAAGAAATCCAAACTTCTCTCAACATCAAGCGACACTTTGTGGTGCTGCTCCATCAACAATCTGCAAGACTTCACTTTGTAGAATAATATGTTTGTTTCAACCTAGCTAGCATTACTCCATGAAGGGTGGTTCAACATTCTAAACTGTTTGAAATATTAAATGTAGGGTAGCACTTGATATTACACTGCACAAATTACAGGGAGAAGAATTACTGTGTAATAACATATAAATAATTGTATTAAGTGCTTTCTCTGGTAGGTTTACTTGATAAAAGAAAAACATGTCCCTAATTACAATTACTTGTCATTAGTAATTAAGTTATTTCTATGTTATTACACAGTAATTACCCTGTAATTTGTGTACTGTAATATGAAGTGCAGATACTGTGATAGGGAATTGAGCGTTGTTCATTATGCATATATTTGACCTGATCTGTCCAAGAATGAATATGTCAATTCTATTAGTGAGTGAATTCTTTGTTATTCTTTGTAATTCTTTGCTAAATTTCTTTCTGTAAAGATAATTTACACATCCTTAACCAAGCCTACTTAATGAATAAAGTTGTAGTTGGATCTGGTACAGGATGACCTCAAAGACCCAACCGAAAACCAAACATTTCCATCAAATCATCTAGGCTTGTCAAGCTAATTGCTATTTCACGTTCGGTATTTGTAATGACTGTATAATTGCATACAAATCACATTAAGTATTTTGAATGACTGTATAATTGCGTATAAACGTGTGTAGGCACACAGGCTGAGACTCTACCTGCGGGGGCCTCGTTGAAATGCATGAGAATGAGGGGACATTATGTTCTGTATGTGGGTCATTTTTCTACAGCTGCTATGAAGGCACATCACACAGGAGACACCCGAACACATCGTACTCCTCTAATCATTCTTTTTGCTGTTACCAAGCAACAATATCACATGAAGGCTGAGCCAGGAGGGGCGCCGGAGAGTGAGAGAGAGAGAGAGAGAGCATGTGTGGGTAGGGTAGTAAGAAGCATGAAAATAAAGGCATGCAAAGCAATGTGTGCAGTGTGGTCACATACGAAATGTCTTCTTGCCGGTTGGGGGATGATCTACCGTACTGTATGCAAAAAGGACACAGAATCTAGACTAAACTAAAGTAGTACACTGAGCAGTGTGTTACACAACGCAGAATACAGTGTGACATTTTGAAAATCCCCCACCTGCATTTCATGTGCATAATGAAATTGAAATGCCTCCAGCAGCCATTTTCCAACAAAGTACAATGGCTGAGGTTCTCCCGCCGTGGCGTCACAGTGACCAGGACTGTGAAGATGTTGCCCTAGAACAAGTGCTGTAGGCCCAACAGTAGATGATAATTGTGAGTAGATGACACACAGTAGATGACATACTGTGAGTGATTTGTAGTGCCAAATTTCCCTCGAGGATGAATAAAGGATTTCTATTCTATTTCTGTGCCACGGCGATGTCTTGGGAAGTGGCTCATAAAAGCAGGCAATGAGAAGATGCAGTATCATTTAATGCAATTATAACCACGTCTGCGAAAGGTCAGGAGCAAGCTGTTCAGCCTGTAGTCATGGGAACCGTCACCCTAATAGGCGATGTGATTGCTGCCTTTTGGGCCACCTCACAGCCTAACAGGCTTTTTCTCATGCAGTGAGGCGTGGGGGGGCGATGAACGGCTCCCCGGGGCTGTGTTGTTTTCCAGCAAATCAACAGCACTTTAACAGTTTTATTTACCCCTTGTCTACCCAACATTCAAGGAAATCATATAATAATTCATAAAGGCACAAGGGTTTAAAGGGCTAACTTGATACTTTGAACTTAATTTGGTTATTTTTCAACATTGTGTCAAAAGAGTTTCTACGTTTTGTTTCCCTATATTGGCTGGTTGGCGTTATTAGTCTCCCTCATGGAAGACAAGGGGAACAAACTGATTATTAAAGATCCCCTCCAGATGTATTTGAACTCCTTAAATACATTTCTATACCAAGTAAAAATTTGTATAAATGTGGTTTTCTGCCAAATTGTTCAATAAACTACTGAAAATGTCTCAGCAGCATCTCTACACCTTTACCCTCGTTGGGATGCAAGGATCTATGAATATGCAAGTTGGCAACACATGACATGTCAGAAGCTAAAGGTGTCAAGTTACTACATATTGGACCATGAGAGATGACATCAATGGTGACATCACACATGCAACTCAGATGTCAGGGAAGTACAGAGATACTCTCTCTCCAGGGTGAATAATGTGAAAAGGGTGCTCTGGTGAAGTTCTGCACAAATAACTATCTGTATAGTCAAAGTCATACCTCCAAGAGGAGTTAACCATAAAGAAAACATGTTTTAACCCTTTCTGATTATGAAACAATGGCTTATGGTCATTAAAAAACCCATGGAGTTATAGAATTCTGAGATTTTATTATTTTTACAAACTTACGACTGAGAGGGTTAAATGTGAAACCCTACACAAGTATTATCCCTTTGAGAGTCTCATAATGTTGTGCAGTGTACTACTTTAGACGTACTGCAGGAGAAGCGCTGCCCACAATAACTGACAGCATGGAGGGCCTCCTCCGCAGAACCACGGCCTGGCATGTCATATTATGTGCTAACGCCTCCTCAGCTACACAACATAATTACAGTAATCATATGGCTTTAAATGTGCATATTGCAATGTCCTGTAATTACAATTGTGTTCCTGTATCACTGTATGTATACATACAGTATTACCTTGAAATAGATGTCTCTTTTTTTTGTCCTCTATCAAATTCATACGTGGGTGAAGATTTCTGAAAAGCATAGGCTGCTTTGCAAAAATACCTATCTTTGACTCAAGAACCATAAATGGAATGGGACTATTGTACGTACACTCAAACTGTGTCTATTGGCTACTGGATGGCTCGGGCTCCACAAAAATGATATTAATAAATAATCCAATGTAGCCTAATCCTTAAAGGGGGGAGGAGGGGGCAAGGGAGGGAGGGGTGAGGACACAGAACAACCCATGTACAGCAAGGGAGGAGAGATAGCAATATGTGTGTGTGTGTGAGTGTGTGCGTGCGTGTTTGTGTGTGTGTGTGTGTGTGCGTGCATGTGTGTGAGTGTGTGTGTGTGTGTGAGTGTGTGCGTGCGTGTTTGTGTGTGTGTGTGTGTGTGTGCGTGCATGTGTTGGAGGGCGGGACGGGGGTGGGGAGAATTAACAGATTTAGTGTCATCTCTCGGTCTGGGAGAGGAGCCAAAGTATCGACCATCTTAATCCCTTCATCCCTCCCTTCCTCCTCATCCCTCCTAACCTCTGTCTCAGTCTACAGCTCGACTCTCTGTCTGTCACCTCCTCACATCTTTTATCTCTGTATGTCTGTGTTTTCGTCTATTCAGATTAAAGGTATAATCTGTAATGCCGTCAAACAGCAAACTCTCAAGGCAAAAGAGCTATGCTTGGTATTGTGCTTTGTTTAACTTTTTTGTTTTTGTCTGACGTGTGTGTGGTTGGAGTTTAGTAACTTATTATACTGTGAATTTCCCGACCTCTCTTGGTAGAGCCTGAGGTGTGGCCAGCAGTAGCAACCCCTCCCCTATACCCACTGAAATCCAACATCAGACAAAAACAAAAACTGTAAAAAAAAGAAAACACAGTACCACATGGTCATCTTTTGCCTAGAGGTCACGGCTTAATGACATTACAGATTCTACCTTTAAAGTCCTCTAATACTTGTCTTTGTGTGGCTGTGATTGAAATCTAACCCATGTGTCTGTGTTGATGAGAGAGGCTGCACTCATAGACACTTTATACTGCCTTTCTAGCCGTATTTCCTCTCGACAGTTGATCCAAAAATGCTACCGTGGCAGTTTAGATTTGACACAACAAAAGAAGTCACAAATATAATTAATTGTGTCAACCATTTGGCATCATCTGCACGTTGCAGGAGAAAAGGAAGGGAATATGAATAGGTAGTAAACATGCCTTTACTGAATAAAATGTAGGTTAATGCTATTGAAAAATGCACGTGAGGCCAAATAATATCTACACAAATCTTGAAAATCCATCATTTCCCCCCCAAATATTCCATATACTCAATGTATGGAATATTCTGGGGCAGCTGTGGCCCTAAGGTTAGAGAAGCGGGTAATGTGACCGGAAGGCCGCCGGTTCGATCCCCCGGGGAAGGCACTTAGACCCTAACTGCTCCAGTGGAGTTGCTCAGTGGCCAACAGTGTCAGACTGTGATTGTACTGAGCAGCTCCCAGGTGTGAATGGAACTGTGTGAATGTGAAGCAGGGTGTTGCTGAAAAAGAGCATCCATGCTCAGAGGACCTACCCTGGTAAATAAAGGTAAAAGAAATATTTAAAAAATATATATCTGAAATAAATACTGGTTTCTTTTTTTTATCTACTTTTTCTCCCCATTTTAAATTTGTTCTCCTGTCCCCAATTTCGTATTGTCCAATTCTACCCTCCCCTGTCTCGAACGCTGTTAGGCCATGCCTCCCACAGGCCGGCTGCAATGTGGACGAAGCCTTGCATCACGTGTCCCCTCCGGTACTCGAGGAGGCAGCCGTCACATCTTTTCACCTGCACAGCGCGATCTCTCAGCGGCGAGGGTCTGCGTGGGAGGGACACGCCGCCCTCGTCGCTTCCTGATTCTACTGCGCAGACGCACCAACCGACCTGTAGGAGTCGCTGTCCACAACGTCCAATCCCCACCCACCAGCTTCCCACCCCCTAATACTGCCAATTGTATTAGTATGAACGACCAGCCAAGCTGGTAGCAACGGCGAGAGCTGGGCTCGAACCCAGCATATCCTGCGTTGGTGGCGAGCGCCTTGCCCACTGCGCCACCTAGCCACCTAAATAAATACTGGTTTCTGAGACTTTATCTGAATTAACCTTTAAGAACTTGACTTAAGATATGGATGTTTTTTCTAACCCTTTCCTAATTCCACACTATTGATTGAGATAGCTATGCATCTGAAAGTCCAGATTGACCCTATAGCAGTAAACATGGCCTTGACAGAGGGAAACGTTACCCTGGTAAGTAGCTCCATCGATCTGGGGGGTAGACGGTTCCGGCTACTAGGCAGGGTGAGGTAATAGCAGGACTACTAACAGCTTATGTCTACATTACAGACAGTTTATTAAGGCATGGGTATCTGTTAATCTGACACTATAGGTACAGGGGGAGAATCAACTCTAATCCCATGACTAGCCTGATAATCCCACTCACAACGAGATGCTACATGCCTACATGTGGACTGGTAAGCTATAAGCACACACACACACACACACATATACAGGTGCAGCTCGATAAATTAGAATATTGTGGAAAAGTTATTTTATTTCAGTAATTCAATTCAAAAAGTGAACCTCTCGTAGATTATAGATTCATTACACACAAAGTGAAATATTTCAAGCCTTTATTTGTTTTAATTTAGATGATTATGTTTTACAGCTCATGAAAGCCCAAAAGTCTGTATCACCAATACAATTTTTAAAATAGATGTATTTTTCTTTTGTATATACATATAGAAATGTCAGCCTTCTGAAAAGTATGTTCATGTATGTTCACTCAGTACTTGGTTGGGGCTCCTTTTGCACAAATGACTGCATCAATACAGCTAAATATATAGACTTTTCCACGATATTCTAATTTATTGAGCTGCACCTGTACTGTACACATATTACATACACTAGCATGCACACACACACACACATTGATGTGCACACTCACAATCACTAGTAAAATGGTCTGGACTGTAATCAATAAAATACTTTAAATAGTTTAAATGTGTATGAAATGCATTGTTCTGCAAGAGCCAATGTCAACACATCCACACAGTGGGTCACCAAGAAAAGCTTCAATTTTTTTCAAAAAAATTAAAAATTAAAAAGAAATAAATAAAAGCTTAATTTGGCAACATAAGGTTAATTGATTAAATTCCTGTTACAAAAATACAGAGATTAGAGACTGCCACGCCAGGAGGTGTCATTGTGAAAAAAATGGAATGACAAACAAACGCATGAGTCAGAGTGAACATGGAATAATCTGTAATTGTTTTGAGGGGGTGAGACAATGAGCTATATTTAGTGTTTGTCTGTTCAGACTGTATGAGAAAATTGCATTGTTGAAATCAAAAGATTGCATTTTTCATTTGCATTTTGTACATTTTAGTTTTGTATATTGTATATTTTGTATAGTGTTTGGTCTTTATTCATTTACCTTTTTACTGTATGAAGCACAATCTCCGGAGGGTCTGCGTGGGAGGGACACGCCACCCCCGTCGCTTCCTGATTCTATTGTGTAGGCGCACCAACCGACCTGTAGGAGTCGCTGTCCACAACGTCCGATCCCCACCCACCAGCTTCCCACCCCCTAATACTGCCAATTGTATTAGTATGAACGACCAGCCAAGCTGGTAGCAACGCCGAGAGCTTGGCTCGAACCCAGCATCTCCTGCGTTGGTGGCGAGCGCCTTGCCCACTGCGCCACCTAGCCGCCCTACTAAGTGCGTTCTTCTAGTTCCTTCTTTGATTCCACCGTCATCTTCCTCATATCACATCTTCCTTCTTCTTCCCTGGTTTTCTGGTTCAGAACTCTTAGCATGGCCATGAAATGCAGCTCATTAAAAGCTCAAGGAAATGAGCACAGATATGAGTGAAGACTGCCTCCAGTCGTCTTTCAGAACCCTGAGGTGCTTTCTGAGAACCCTGAGGTGCTTTCTGAGAACCCTGGCGTATTTCTGAAGTGTTGTTGCACCACTGCCTGGGTTCTTTATTTTAAATGTCTCCTGTAAGGAGTCGTCATTCTTACTTTGCCTTGTGGGGATTTTGGTCAATAATGGAACATATTGCAACATTTATTTTGACATGACCTTGTCTCTACACTTTATATAGCGTCATATCAGCAAGGATTACAGGTGATTAGCTAGGCCTACTTTTAAGGTATGTAGCTTGCCAAGGCCAAGAGTCTTGAAGCTAGTGTTGTATCTTAATTTCTTTTTAATAAAAATTTAAAAGGTATCCACTCCAGTTGTTAGCTTTGTGACTTTGTGTATTTCAGTGAACATTTATAATAATACACTTTATTTGTATAGCACCTTCTATACAAGAATAGCAGCCTAATGCATCATTTGAATCCAAGCAAACTAACTACTTATAAGCTACTGTACAAAGATTGTGCATTTTGCGAAAGTCGTTCACGTTCCTCGCCTGGACACGATATTATTTCCAAATCAAAGGTATATAATAGGTATTATGTTTCATTATGAAGGCATCAAAGGGGGGGAGTCGTTTTGTGATGCTCTGATCGTCAGCAACGGCATAGGTTTTAAATTGGGTCTAAATTCTCCCCCCGGACCATATAGAATGTAACACATAATAATAATAAAACTTTATTTGTATAGCACCTTTCATACAGAAACTGCAGCTCAAAGTGCTTCACAAAAGAAAAAAGACAGGCATAAAATGAGCAGGTAAAGTGCAGACATATAAAATCACAGTTTTTCACATTAAGATCTAACATCCCAACAGGCCACCTTGTTTATAAATAATAATAATTAATTTAATTTATATAGCGCTTCTCAATAACCCGAAGTCGCTGACAGTAGTCGGGAGCAGGAGTACAAACAAAGAAACGAAAGCAAAGAAACAAAAACAACAAAGAAAGCAAAGAAACAAAAACAAAAGGATCATGAGACCATGGGGGGAACAGGGGAGACAGCCTGATAGCACAAAAAAGACTGGAGACAGACATCAATAAGGTTGGAGGGGAGGGGGGGGTTTAGGGGTGGGGGGGGTTGAAGGCAAGGGAGAACAGGTGGGTTTTGAGGCGAGCTTTGAAGGTGGAGAGTGTAGGGGAGTCTCTGATGGACTGGGGGAGGGAGTTCCAGAGTCGGGGTGCAGTGCGAGAGAAGGCCTGATCTCCGAAGTTTTTAAGCTTGGATGTCGGGACAGTGAGGGAGGCAGTGGAGGAGGACCGGAGGGAACGGGTGGGGCGGTAGGGGAGAAGGAGATCAGTCAGGTAGGGGGGGGCCAGGCTGTGGAGGGCTTTGAAGGTGAGGAGTAGTGTTTTAAAGTTAATGCTGTGTTTGATCGGGAGCCAGTGGAGGGAGTGGAGGACAGGAGTGATGTGTTCGCGGGACCGGGTGTTAGTGAGGAGGCGGGCGGCTGAATTTTGGACCATTTGCAGTTTATGGAGGGAGCGGGAGGTGATACCAGTGAGGAGGGAGTTGCAGTAGTCCAGGCGGGAGGATATGAAGGCGTGAATGAGGGATTCAGCAGCGGGGGGGGAGAGGCAGTGACGGATTTTTGCAATGTTGCGGAGGTGAAAGTAGGATATTTTTACGATGGAGCGGACGTGGGGGTCAAATGAGAGGGTGGGGTCAAGGAGGACACCAAGGTTGCGGACTATGGATTGATTCAGTTTAAAAAATAGACAATAATAAAAAGAGTAAGATAGAGAATAGACAGAGTAAAATAGTGCAATAGTGCAGTGCAATAGTAGAATAGACATGAAATGAGCACATAAAGTGCAGACAAATTAAATCTTATTTTTTTTATACAGTGCAATAAAGTAGTTCTGGATTACTGTTTTAACAGCTTAAAGTCGTCTTTACCTACTCTGTTTGGTATCCACAGTTTAAAACCTGACTGTCTTCCCTCCTGTTTGATACCCATTTTTACCCTTCAAACCTCCCACTCAGGGCGCAGTTCCCTCTCTCACGGCTCGGGCACATAGAACGCGCACGAATTTCACACACGGGTTCCGCGCGGGATCGCGCGCCTGGCCAGACACACAGCCGACTTCAGAGCGCGCTGCAGCGCGGAGCCCTCCATAGAACCAGCAGCAGCACAAGCTCTCTTTCTCTCCCTCTCTCTCTCGCTCTCGCTCTCTCTCTCTCTCTCTCTCTCTCTCTCTCTCTCTCTCTCTCTCTCTCTCTCCCTCTCTCTCTCTCTCTCTCTCCCTCTCTCTCTCTCTAGAGAGAAAACGAGAAAGAAAGAAAGAAAGAAAGAAAGAGAGGGGGAGAAAGAGACTGGAGAGAGAGCAAGAGAGAAAGAAAGAAAGAAAGGCAGGGAGAATAAAGAGAGAGAAAAAGAGAGAGCTGTACTGTATTGTACCCATTCTGCAATCTGTTAATAAAATTTCCAATCAATCAATCAATCGCGTGGCGCACGCCTCCCGCGCCGCCTCGAATCCGATTGAAGCGGAAAAGATAGCTTGCCGCCTGGGAGCCGCCCGCGAGGCACGCTCCCGCTTGCGGCCAGTGTGCACAGTAGCGTCCGTTAACATGGGAGCGGAAGTGAAGCGGCAGCCGCCTGTCCGTGTTCATTCGTGTGCTATGTGCCCGAGCCGTCAGGGTGGCCTGTAACTGTTCCGCAACAGTAAGTGACTTCCGGGGTAGGCCTGATTGGCCCCGACAGGCACGTGACGCGGCAAACTCAGGACGCGCAACGAGGCTGCTGAGAGCTGTCGCGCGGAAATAGGCTGTCTATTGCCATTCTCTAACACAAACTATAACCTTAACCAGCTCCTTAACAGCGCCTAAACGTAACCGTTCTAACCTTAACCAACTCCGAAACAATGCCTAACCTTAACCTTAACCTTAACCTTAACCATGCCTAACCTTAACCATAGAAAGAATATTGCCATTCTCTAAGACAAACTCTAACCTTAACCAGCTCCTTAACAGCGCCTAAACTTAACCGTTCTAACCTTAACCAACTCCGAAACAATGCCTAACCTTAACCTTAACCATGCCTAACCTTAACCGGCGAAAGAATACACGTTAAAAAAAAAATCACGTTAAAAAAAAAAGATTTGATGGGATTCGAACTCACCAACAACGGACCGCAGGATCGCAGGACCGCTGTTCTGCCAGGTGAGCTGAAGCGCCGAATGAAAGTCATGGCGTATTTGGACGGTTACGTAATTCCGCAAGCTCTGCCGCTCGGCTCCGCGGAGCGTGCCGCGCGGCAGAGAAAGTTGCGCGTCACGTGCCTGTCGGGGCCAATCAGGCCTACCCCGGAAGTAACTTACTGTTGCGGATAAGCTATAAGCGTCAGGGTGCAGTTCTAGGCCTGGGTCATACACAGTTATATTATCATACTGGCCAATCGCGTCTCGCTCCTCGCCACCACGAGACACCTCCCACCCCCCAGTACACAACGTGCCCACGAAACAACAAATGCACCCACACGCACACGACCAGGCCACGCCCCCGCGCCCCACCACACGACGCCGGACATGGCCACACACCCCCCCCCTTTTTTTGCCTCCAACACGAGAGTAGCAGTGCACTCCGTGAACTAGCTGTTATGAAACGCAGGGAGAATTTACACAATGTTGGGTATTCACCAGAGGTTCACCAGCCCCTGGAATCTTCTCGGCACATCCTAAACAGCGCAACAGGCCTGTCCTGGGTTTTCCTCGTCTCGTGACAGCGGACTGAGGGACACAGTGTGAAATAAAGTTTCAAAGGGTAGGCGATACTGCCACCTAGCAGGATTCGGTCGGTATTGCACTCTTGGGGTCTCAGAATGATTTCCAATGATAACACGAGGTCCGTGAGAGTGTATAGAATATTAAAATCGAAAAAAAGAAAAAAAGATGAAAACACAAGAAATCTCTGGTTTTGGCGCTCAACCGCTGGCGATATAACCCAAGAAATCTCGGGGTAGGCGTAGAAAGTGTTAACCTGTTGTGAATCGGTGTGTACAAACATTACCAATGTAAACAAACCCTTTACAGACACCAAATGCAGCAAATACTATACTAATGTGGATACGAACCGCTAGCCTATAGCTTAAAACTCCAGGGCAGATGTTTTTGGCCAACAGCTAGACTAGCCGGTCCGTATCTGCTTCCATTCATTTGTGCTAAACTAAGCTAGTTTGCAGCTGGATAGCTTTCTACTGAACGCACAGAAAGGACATTTCTATCTATCTCCACACTAGGGACCAAGGCCCGGATCTGACTACACTTGACCCCAAAGTCCAGTTTGTTTGATTTGTGCGTGAACACTGTGTACTGTACTCAGACACGGATCAGCCAACTGTGAACCCAGTTGTTGGATTCTCGTGTTATCAGCCTTTAATCAACTCGTCACCTGTGGTTCCATGAAGTCTCTGCGTTGTGTTGTTTATACTCTCACTTATCATACTGGCTGTCACACGCTGGCTCACCCCATTAGTACATCCGTAATCAGAAGAATCGACACTGGAAACGTGATACCTTTCCTCATTATGTTTATTCCATAAACATATACTCAAGATGGAAACAGTTCTGAAAGTCTTTGAAAGTCTTTGAAAAGTCTACTAAATTCATTATTCTACCGATCTCTCCTGTTATCAGCTCGATGGTTGTTGCGGCCCAGTGGTTAGCCAAAAGCCTTCCCTGTTAGCCAAAGCTAGCTGTCTCGTGGCTCCGGAGGGTGGAGGGGCCTCCCATCCCCCACCTTCTAGCTTACTGCAGTCTCTCAACATGTCTACGCGTCTGCCTCGTCTCCTAGTCTGACTCAACCCGGAAGAACCCACACCTATAAAGTGTATTTCCCTAGCAATGGCTGTTAGCCATAGCAACGGCTCTCTCCTGTTATCAGCTACCCTGCCCCCACCACGTCTAAGTGATGACCAGACTGCCACAGTGCCTCTGTGGATGATGACCGTGGCAACGGCTGTTATCTAATAAAGGCCCTGTCTGCGCCGTCCAGTTTAACTGAAGACACACACTGGCTGCCTCTCGGTGTTAATATAAAGCCTGAGTGGAACCGAGTAGATGTCTGCTGTCATCTACAGATATTTACATTATGTACAGATATGAAAAACAAATACTTTCTCTCACAGGTCCACCTGAAAAGGGTGGTCTCAAATACGGTTCATGTGTAATCTGCTACGGTACGCCATTGAATACCATTGAACTCAATTGTGTGATGTATTAGGTTCGAGTTTGAACCTATTTGATTGTCGTAGTTATTGTGATGTTGCACCAGGAAGGCGACACACGAGTTGTAACGTGAGAGATACGTAAGCGGCATGCATGGATGCAGATATACGAACGAGTCAATAAATGGATGTTATTGAACCTCGGGTTAAGCCTTGTCAATATAACATGGTGTCAGAAGTAAAACTGGAATAAGAGGATGGCGCAGTTTCAACCTCCGATACCATTGAGTCTGCAAGGCAATCTTGCTGAAAATTAGAGGAATTGGACACAGCGCTTCGAATTATTTTGCATCGCCAGCGGCATCTCAGAAAAGTCTCAAAAGGTGCAGTGTGCAACGTTTCTTCATGTCGCCGGAGAAGAGGCAATTAAAGTATGTAATACTTTTGTCTTTACTGCAGAAGAAAAAGACAAAATAGACGTACTGAAGAAGACATTTCAGGACTATTGTGAGCCCCCGAAAAAACGTGCCATATACTGTATTCTTCACACGAGCACAGAAACAGTCAGAAACAATAGATGCCTATGTCACGGATTTAAAGTATAAAGCCAAGGATTGTGAATTTGGTCAGTTGACCGAATCCCTGATAAGAGACAGGATAGTGTGTGGCATAACTAGAACTCCTAAACACACTTTATATTTATTGGTAAAGAATTTGCACTACAACCCATACCTCATTACACCTTACTGTAAATTGTACCTAAATTGTACCTCATCCCATTTCTGCTTTGCACTATATAGTATATTGTATATTAGTATATTGTATAGTATATTGTATGGTAACTCAGTTACTTCTACTCTGCATTGAACATTGTACATATGTACATACTGAACACTTGTGTCCACGTACGTGACTTCTATTTTTTACTTGCTATACTTATTTTATTTTATACTTATCTATTTTTGTCTAGCACAGTCCCTGGAGCGTAACAGAAAGAAGCATTTTGTATAAATGTATTCTGTACTTCTGTATGACAACTAATAAAGAAACTTGAACTAATGACCAAGTAAGAGGCAGACTGTTAAGAGAAGCAGATCTGACACTAGCAAAAGCCTTGGATATTTGCCGTGCGAGTGAGACAACCAGTCAAGTGAAAGCACTGACAGAAGAGGTGGATGTGAACAGACTGAGAACAGTCAGGCCAAAAGACAGTAAAGTTGCAGACAGCACAGGTCATACTGAACCAGATGAGTCAAGTTGCTACAGATGTGGTTACAGACATGGAACAATGACATGTCCGGCAATTGGGCAAACATGTAAATCATGCCACAAGAGAAATCAATATTTGCCAGACATGGCATTCCTGATGTTGTCTTCTCGGATAATGGTCCTCAGTATTCCAGTGCTGAGTTCAAGGACTTTGCAGAAAGCTGGGAATTCATCCACACCACGTCGAGTCCCGGTCACGCCCAGTCAAATGGGCAAGCAGAAAGAACAGTACAGACTATCAAAAATATGCTGAAGAAATCAGAAGGAAGTAATGGCGACCCCTACATCGCTATTGGAGTATCGCAACACACCGCTGGAAGGTGTAAGACTATCACCGGCACAGTTGCTCATGGGACGGCGGCTGAAAGGAAAACTGCCCGCCTCGACATCACTGCTCACTCCAGAAGGAACTGCATACGTGCGTAGGCAGTTGAGTGACAAACAGGAGAAACAAAAACTCTACTTCGACAGGCAAACAAAAAGACTGCCTGACCTACAAGCAGGAGAAAACGTCAGGGTTCAAAGAGGTGAAACATGGCAGCCGGCCGTGGTCCTGCACAAACATGACCAACCGCGGTCATATGTGGTTCGCACACCGGATGGGAGACAGTACAGGAGAAACAGAAAATACCTGAGACAAACGGATGAGAGAACGTTTCCATCTACAAATGAACAGGATGCTTACCAGAACATGGACTGTGACACGAGAGAAAATCTGGCAACACACACACGTTCAGCAGAGAACACAGGTGTTGCAGACCAAACAGAGACACATGATGGACAATCTGAAACGCAGCCGTATCAGACTAGGTCTGGTAGACCAGTTAAACTACCTCCTAGATACAGAGAGTAACTGGAGTGTTTTCATATGCATGTTTTTAAGATTTTTTTTTTGTTGGCGTTTTTATCGCTTTATTTCTACTGGGCAGTCTAGTGCTTTGCATTATGTCATGGCTCAAGTGGGTTTAAGTTACAGGATCCTCTAAAGTGAAAGATGTCTGTGACTAACATTGTTATTTCATTTACAGCAGGTGGATGCTCTGAGTAAACATTTAAGTTGGGAAATGTTTGTTAAGTTTGTTTTGGGAAATGGGACGAGTTAGCAAGAGTTCAAGCTAAACAAAGGTAGAATACTAAGTAAGTGTGTGTGTGTGTGTGTGTGTGTGTGTGTGTGTGTGTGTGTGTGTGTGTGTGTGTGTGTGTGTGTGTGTGTGTGTGTGTGTGTGTGTGTGTGTGTGTGTGTGTGTGTGTGTGTGAGTGAGTGAGTGAGTGTGTGTGTGGGGCCATTTGCGAAGTAAGACGTGTAAGCCTGCTGCTTATAACAGAGTTAGTCAGGATTAGGACATATATCTGTGGGATAAGGGGGAGCTATTGGTACCCTTCAAGCCACAACCTCACCCCATCTGTTCCTGGACCTTGCTTCTAGTACAGAAAGGCCAGACCTGTACTCTCCTCTCCTTCAACACCTCTCTCCTAACTACTTCTTTGATTACCTCCACCAAGGAGGTCATGTTTTTGTCTGGCACAAACTGAGATGGCCAGATTGCCATAAAATTTGCTGTGAATATTTACGACCACTAGAGGAGAAAACATATTGATTTTGGTGACCTTTCTGCTAGCACCAACATCAGGCAAAACTTGAATGAGTTTATCTCCTGACCCATTGGCCATACAGTCACAAAAACAAAGCCCAGGGATGTGGCTCCTCATGGATAACAAATTTGCTGTCAGTTTATCGCGTTAATTCGATTAATTAATTACACCGCAAATTATCGCGTTATGAAAATTAACTCAAAATGAATTACAAACAAATATATATATATACATTATTATTTTTTAATAATATATTTTTTTTATCTCATTCATTCCATAATAACGTAGAATACACGTTTACAGACTTTTTTTTTAATATGGTCCATTTGCATGTTCTTGGTATCTGATTCTAGGGACATCTATGGATCTCAGGGAATGTATTCCCAGTGTCAGAAATACTGTGGGCTAGATCCACAAAGAATGGATTGCACGGTGCAAGTTGCACCCTTAGTTACAATTCATTATGAATTGAAAATGGGGGACCCTGATGTAAACAAGATGAAAGTCTTTCTCTGGTCTGCATCCCCTTAACAATTGTGTGTATTGAGCCGTACTGTATTGTACCCATTCTGCAATCTGTTAATACAATTTTCATTCAATCAATCAATCTGCGTGGTGATTGATTGAATGACAATTTTATTTTGAGTAAATTGTAATTAACCAAATGAGAATATCAATAAAAAAAAATTATCTTTGACTGTGAATAACACCGTGCTCAAATTGACCAGACCTGAAAAATCTAAGCAAATTAATAGATGGAAGCTGATTAAACAGAAGGTTTTGTAGATACAGTACTGAATTCTGCCATCTGGACACATGCAATTTGAAATATGATTATAGAATATAGAATATCAGGCATAAAATGGTTATGCGATTAAAATGTGATTAATTAGATTAATTAATTACAAATCCTGTAATTAATTAGATACATTTTTTTGTATCGCCTGACAGCACTAATTATTTTATCACTTGTGGTGGTGCTTTTCTCACAAAACTAAAACCATGAACTCAACAGCTTGTGCAATCATGATGACATTTGAAATGTGTTGGCCCTTTGTGATATCCTACTGATTGTATCAATACATATTATTTTGATAGTTGATAACCCCCAGTTCCAGTAAAAAGAATTTTACCCAGTAGAAATATTGAGTGACGGTACCAGCAAAGTAGGGACATTGTTAAGCCTTGGCAGAGGTCCTCACTCTACTAAGTGCGTTCTTCTAGTTCCTTCTTTTATTGCACCATCCTTTTCCTCATATCACATCTTCCTTCTTCTTCCCTCCATAGACCTCCACTTAAAGCCCAGCCTTGACCTGACATCTCCCCCCAGCTTCCAGGTCACGACCCAGGCAGACCCTAAGCCGAGCTAGATGGAGGCTGTTTAAGGGCATTAAGGTAAACAAGTGGGGTCACAGAGAGGTCATCTTTGCATTGAGGGGTTTTTGGGGGATTGTCCGGGGGGATTGTGTGGGTTGGGAGAACCTCCAGGGCAGGAACGACCAGCTCCAGCTCATAGTGTCCTATAGAAAGGGCCACTGCTCAGCTCTCAAACAAAGAGCTGAGAGACACTGGTCCTCCGAGGGTTCACCTGATGGAGACCAGCAGGCAGGTGCCACGTTTGTCCTTATCCTTGCCATTCAAGAATATAGGCTTTTTATATTCTAAGAGTAGTGTTTTTGTTGTTTCGTGTTTACACTCAGGGAAAGATCCTATTGTTTGGCCTATTACTTTCAACGCCCTGAGAAACAAAAAAACAAATAAATAAATACTAACCTTGCCTATTACTACCTACTATGCTAATATGCACTCAACTCAAGTCTGTAGCATGAGTTCGACACTGCTTTACGAACAATGTTACTTACCCTTAGCTGCCAGAGTTGTAAAAAAATAATAATGGATTGGATTTATATAGCGCTCTTCTCTGACTGTTGCTCTGACTCAGAGCGCTTCACAGAGTCCATTATTCGTTCATACACAGTCATACCGGTGGTGGTAAGCTACAATTGCAGCCAGAGCTGCCCTGAGGCAGACTCACGGAAGCGTGGCGAATAATCAACGCCTACGGCCCCTCCGACCACCAGCAACATTCATTCACATGCATACACATTCATACGAGGCAAGTAGGTTAAGTGTCTTGCCCAAGGACACAACGGCAATGGGATGGACATGGGCTTGAGCGGGATTCGAACCACCAACCCTTCTATCATTGGACGCCCCGCTCTACCCCTGAGCCAAGCCGCCCCACACCGTACCCTTCCTGCTGACTTGTTGTACAGAATTCGTAAGTCGCTTTGGATAAAAGCTTCAGCTAAATGACTAAATGTACACTGGTCCTCCAAGTGCTCAAACGATCTTCACAGAACAGTGTAATGCACCTTCAAATGAGATTAAAACCATATGCAGACCACCACATTACGTAATATAGTTCCTGATAGTTTAACTCAAGATTTCAAGAATGCTTGGCACTCTACCATAAAACATGCAGCAGAACGTCAATTTCGAAATAAATTCTTTTTTAATTTGAAATGTTAAGTATTTTTGCCATGCTTTCATAAAAAAGGTGCAGCATGTAACAGAAGGACACAGAGCTTATGTAGAACATATATAAAGAGTTTCAGAACGAAATTAGGTATCCATCATATGACAAACATAAGTATCGCTGCTGTCGGGACAAAACCTCATAACTCCATTTTTTGAATTTTTTTTTTTATTATATAAATCAACTCCGTAGATCATCCTGCATATGTGTGTGTGGGTTTTACAAAGTTTAAACAATGGAAAAGCATTAAACCGATCATCTGTCTAAACCTCCTAACTCTATTCACCCTCAAATCTGTGTTAGTTTTTTTCATCTGCTGAAAAGTTGGGTTTTTGGAGTTATGAGGTTTTGTCCCGTAGCAGCGGTATGCTCTTGCAGTACCATTGATGCCATGAAAGTAAATCAAATTACTAGAAATTATACAGGTTTCTAGCTATCTTAAGACCTTTACAAAATAGTGACATTCTACAAGATGTAATCATGTCAACTTTAGAAATATTGAGCAACAAGGTACGAGATAACAATGTTTTAACCTAAATGTATACATAAGTATTTTGGAATGAAATATTTTGTATTAGGTGTTATATTGATTGGGTGAACAGAGCTCAATGGATTAGTGGTCAGATCTGTTAAAAACCTGCCTGTTATTTGTTCAGTTACATAAAGAAGAACTACATATACATGTATATATATATATATACACACACACACACACACACACACACACACACACACACACACACACACACACACACACACACACACACACACACACACACACACACACACACACACACATATATAATATATATAGTATACACACAACTCCCAAGAAAGTGAGATCGGATCTATTGTGTGTGTGTGTGTGTGTGTGTGTGTGTGTGTGTGTGTGTGTGTGTGTGTGTGTGTGTGTGTGTGTGTGTGTGTGTGTGTGTGTGTGTGTGTGTGTGTGTGTGTGTGTGAGAGAGAGAGAGCTGTGTGAGTACCATTCTACCTGAATATGAGGTGTTCTATTTTGAGATATGTCTCACTAGCTGGAAGAACAGTGTTTGTGGTTGCGTATGCAGAAGGGCTGGTGATGTATTTGGCATGAAGTATGAGGTAAGTTCCTCTGGATCTCTCCCTCTCTTTGTCCCCTCACTCTCATGGGAGGCCCTGTTGGTTTAGCCGCTAAGCTTTCCCCCGGAAACATAGATGATGGAGAGATAGAGAGGTAGAGATAGAGGAAGAGAGGAAAAGGGAGAGAGGGGGGGGGGGGGGGGGGGGGCAAATGTTTTAACGGATTTAGGAAATTGCATAATTGTCTCGACTGACTCTTCTGTTATACGTTGTCCTTTGATGGTCACTTTTATTTATATTTTTACATCAAAGTCAAAGTCCTAATTGTATGTCACCCATGATAAAAACATGAATCATTACATCTAAACATTTTGGAAAATTACAAGTCGAATGCAATAAATTAAAGGAATGCTTGTTATCTTAGTGTTTTTTTCCATTAGTCAGTGTGTCTGGTTGTCTCTCCTGTGTATCCCTGTTTTTGTTTATCAGATTTGCCCATGCAGGCAATATTAACTCACTGATTCCTCAACGAGACATTATTAATTAAGACACAGAGACTCCGGATTAAGGAGTTTAGCTTTTCAGGATCATTAAAAAGAGCTTGTTGTGCTCTTTTTAATGCACTCCAGTTAATGAATTTCAAAGGCGTTGAACATTTTGAATCATTGTACTGCTTTTGAGCCTAACTACAAGAGAGAGGTGAGTATGAGGATGTAGGGGTTGCTAATTTGCGTGACAAGGGAACAAAAACACACTGAGATGCTCCAAACCCTAAACCAGATTGCATTTTGTGCTTTCTTACTGATGACAATTGTGAACTGAAGAAAAATAGTTTCAGGTGAATTATTGATTCTTTTTTAATTTTCTTTTTAGCTGTTTAATTGTTCTCTACCGAAAGATTTTGTCAGTCTTGACAGCCATTTGTATCATAGTCACAGCCCCTATCAGATACAGGGGAGTAATATTCAAGACGATTGCACCGAATCTATGCAAATGCATTACAACTTTTGAGCTGAAACAAATGGGGCAAATGTACCTTTCTTAAGAATTTATCATGTTATAGGCAACTGGTGGTTTGCACCCTATAATCAGGCAAAGTATTCTGTGGTGAAAAGGGTCTTAGCATTTAGAAAGAGAGGGGCTAAATGTTCTGGGTGGTTTGAATTTGAAAAACAACAACAAAAGGTAGGAACATGAGACATAACCTTTGCAAAAAAGTGTGTGTTTTACCCACTTGCAAACTGCTGTGGGTCAGAATACATGCTTCTGCACGCCACCAAACATCAAAACTGCTCATTCCTGTCCTTACAAATGGAAAACAGTAATTTGGTGACTTTGACTGTCCACCAAGTGGCAGTAGAGAGACCCAATTCCTATTCATCTGTTCCAGTACAACATACACTTTTTGTCTTTCTCAGAGATGAGTAACCTTTAAGTATTGATTGGCTGTACCAATGGTTCTGGCACAGTTCCGTCTCTCAGGTAACAGATGAGGATGAGTCGGTGGATCGATGGTAAGTGGATCGATGGTAAGTGACTTGGTGATTTGGTACCGGGATGGGCACACTTCAGGTAAAGTTTACATATGCTTGTTGTGGCATGTGACTAACTGGAGTATGTGTGTGTGTGTGTGTGTGTGTGTGTGTGTGTGTGTGTGTGTGTGTGTGTGTGTGTGTGTGTGTGTGTGTGTGTGTGTGTGTGTGTGTTTGCGTGCATGCATGGGGGGGGGGGGGGGTACCAAATTGAGAACTTGTATGATCATATATAAACACAGAGCATCGTAGTGATATCTCTAATAGCAGAAGTAAATGAGGCACTAGTGGGGATTTGGGTTTGGAGGGAGTTAAGAGGTGTGTGTCTGTGTGTGTGTGAGCAAGAGAGAGAGAGAGAGAGAGAGAGAGAGAGAGAGAGAGAGAGAGAGAGAGAGAGAGAGAGAGAGAGAGAGAGAGAGAGAGAGAGAGAGAGAGAGAGAGAGAGAGAGAGAGAGAGAGAGAGAGAGAGAGAGAGAGAGAGAGAGAGAGAGAGAGAGGGAGAGAGAGAGATTTGGAACATGATTGTAGAACCATGAGACAGGGATGTGGGTAGGGGGCAGAGGAGGGGACTGTTACGAATAGGGATTTGCATCAGAGAGGAGAGAGAAAGAGAGAGAGGGAGAGAGAGAGAGAGAGAGAGAGAGGGCAGTGACACGCGGTGACAGAGTGCTATACACACTCACATGCTCACTCCCGTACACATTACCCTCTCCCTCTTTTCTCTGTGTCTCCCTCTGAACGTGTCAGTCACCCGTCAGTCAGTTGTTTTTGTGTGTGTCGGGGGGAGACGCTGAAAGGAGCTCCAAACGACCCTTCCTCTCTATGACCAACGGTAAGATTAATTTCATTCAACTTTTACCCATCGATTTTGCTTCCTCCTCTTCCTCCTCCTCCTCCTCCCTTGTAATTATGTCAGTCTGGGTTTTTTTTTGGGGGGGGGGGGCTTCATCTTTCCCCAGGTTCATTCTACTTTTTTCTCTCTCTTTCACCAACTATTTGCATCTGCCTGTCAGCCCACCCCTCTCTCTCTCTCTCTTCTCTCTCTCTCTCTCTCTCTCTCTCTCTCTCTCTCTCTCTCTCTCTCTCTCTCTCTCTCTCTCTGACTGGCTGGGTTTGCTGTGACTCTGGCCAGAGCCAGATTGAGGCCTCTGCGGAGCCCAGTCACAGTTTGCTTTCTGTTGGAACGATGGGGGGCTCAGTTAATGATCTAAGCAGTGAACTGGAACTAGTTGAAATGTCAGTCAAACGTGAATTTTTTATGTGATTTTCTTAAACATTTTTTTTAATAACAATAATAATAATAATAACAACAACCGTGGTATGAGAAGGCCCATAGCTAGTGTTATTAGTTGAATACATATGATGTTTTCTTTTGATGTAGTAATCACAATGTCAAATTCAAATACTCAAACCTGATTGTAGTGAAGATGTTATCTTCTCTTCGCTAGGTGATGTGATAAAAGGCTGTTGAGAGTTACGACCTATCGACACGCTCTGCGACTGTCTAAAGAATGAGTCACCCTGACCAAGTTAACATCAACCACAATAAAAAGAAACAAGTACACAAACTAATTTATGCGCATAAGAGTAGCCTACTCTAAGGAAAGATTAACAATTGAAATAATCACATTTTAATATATATTGAATATTGAATATTGAATATTTAAATTTGTGTATAAACCATATACAAGATATATTCAATCTTACAGCTGATTTGACTGGATCAAAGAGAACCAGGCTTTAATATGTTAAAAAAAAACACTCACTCATGATGTTTCATTTCAACTTTGACCAAATATCCACTTGAACTGACTTTAAAAAACACCCTATTTAGGTTATTATAAACTGAACAAAGATCTAGACTAGACTGGTACCTGAAATAAAATATATAATTAGATAAGTCTTATGAAACTTGAGTCTTTCTGTCATAAATAATTAGGACTCCTGAGAACGTGTGCTTTAGCTAGTTATGTGTAGGAGAGACCTTTCTAGAAGTATTATGAATGTGATCAATGATCATTGAGACTGTGACCTGAAATGATTTCTGTTTCATACTGGTGAATACATCGCAACACATACATATAGACGAAGGGGAAGAATATCAGAGCTGTCGGAACACATTTCTATATACAAATGTAATTTGAATTTGAAAAACAGAATATGAATTAGAATACCAAACTGGCAGTCGAATTTAAAAAAGAAAATAACAACACATTGATATGAGATTAATTGAAGATGCATGGGCCTGCAATGCAAGCCAATGAATGGGTGAATTTGGATTTAATTTGAATTTGCCTCATTTCAGTCTATTCATAGTCGTATGGTATTCGTAGGCACAACTGACAGCCCTAAAGGATATCCTGTTATTTTGAGTGTTGTTGACAACCATAGTTTTGGATAAACAAAACTTTCTTCACTCTACTTTTAAAAAGGGAATAATACAACACTCAGTGTAAAGATTCATATATGTTATTCCCATGGTTTAGGACAATCCAATACATACAGTATTTGTGAATATAAACAATTTTCTCCCAAATCCAGAACCTTAAAACTGGATTAGACTTGGACTAATTAGATTAGACTAAGACTTGGATGTGGGGTTTAATGGAGATGTAGAACCTAAATCTGCTGCCACAGATAGCCTAATAACTTCAGGATCATGGACATGAAGGTGACAATACACATACGTAGGGAAGGGGGGGGGGGGGTTCTAGGGATAAGTGTGTCTTTTCTACATCAGAATTGATATCTATCTCAAACCCTGCCCTCTTTTCTTGATCCTCCAATCACAACAGAGAGTTATCCATGTACACAAATATTGACTGAACTGTCCAAACCACAGGAATAATTTATGAACCCTTAAATTGTGCAATATTCCAGTTTGGTATTGGAAACAAAGTATTTACTTGATAGAGACTCACTTTTCATTGTTTGAATTCCAGGAAGGGGGATTTACAAGGACATAGTTAATGGATGACAAGATAATGCATTACATTAAACTAATTGACTAATTGAAATGTAGGCCTATATTTAGAGTATACACGCAGTATAATGCTAATATCTTATAAAAAGTCACACCAAAATTGTCTTATTTTTGCATTAATATCACACAGTGCATGTGTGTGTGGATGTGGTGGAGGGTGGGGGGTGGGTGTCACTGGGGATCTGTTGAGGATTAACAACTTAATGCTACAATAGAAGGAACAGGCAGTTATACATGTGCAACAACATACCTTACATTTGTGTTAAATTACACAACGTCAGAATGACAATCTGAGATTTCGGTTTCAAATTGAGTTCCTTGGATTGCATGCTAATCTTCAAACTATACTATACAACAACTATAGATTTAAAGGGGAACGCTATCCATTTTAAGAATTCCCATATGTTATTCATGTGACACAGGGACGTTCAGTCAATATTACATGCACTACACCAAAATTATGTTTATTTTCTAGTATTGCCAACAGGCCTGAACTGGAATTTTAACCTCATCTGGGAGTAAGAGCGCTGAATAGCTCCAATAAGTCATTTTCCCGTTCATTGTCCAAGGAGCAGCAACCAACAGATTTGATATCCAGGTGACATCACAGATTGGAGATTTGTCTCTGAGTTATAGCTTTAGGAGAGAGAGGTGCATGTTCACAAATACTGATTGTCCCGGGGCACAGGCATAACTTATGTGAATTCAAAAAATGGGTGGCATTCCCCTTTACAAGTCTTTGTATTTATGGCAAGCATATCTGGTGCTGTAATTCATGTGTTTGGAGAGGGCAACCCGATAACCTGTCAACCCCACTAAATCATGACTATGAAATAGCATATGTGTAGAGAAAATCCTCAGGATTTATTGATGTTATAATAATCAATGTCCTTCCCTTCAACTCTCCCTTCCCCCTTCCTCAATCTCGCCATCAGGATAGGGGAGAGAGCAACAAGGGCTCTGGGACACACCATTTTTTACAGGGGAATCTCACAAATCAGTCCATACCTGGACACCTGGACCAATTTTGGAAGACGTCAGTCTAGCTGTTGTGTATGGACTGCACTAGAAAAAAGAAGAGAGAGGAGGGGATTTGTACACAACCCTGACACAAGGAAAACCCTGCTTCAACTCAGTCTGTCCCGACAGCAGGAGCCATGTCATCCCCCTCTCTCCCTATTTCCTCCCTCCCTCCTAGCCCCTTGGCCATGGAGTACCTAAATGACTTTGACCTCCTCAAGTTTGAGGTGAAACCTGACACTCCTCCCCTCCCTCCTCCGTGTACGTACCCCAAGTCTGGCCTCCCCCATGACCCCTCCAGCTCCCCGTACACCAGCCACCCTCCCCAGGACTCCAGCCTGAGCTCCAGCCCTTACAACTCCCTGCCACCCTCGCCAACGCTCAGCGACGGCCACCCGCCACCTTCGGCCTCTTCCTCCCTATCTTCGTCATCGTCCTCCATCTCGTTCCCCCTCTCCATCTCCAACAGCTTCACCTCCGGCATCAGCTCTGGCTCTCAGGGGAACGTCGAGGGCAGCCCTGCCCACGGCGGGGCCCAGGGGCCCAACCCGGCCTCCCTGGAGGACCTGATCTGGCTGGCGGCGCTGCAGCAGCAGTTCGGGGGCGAGGCGGCGGGACCTGCGTCCTTGCTGGGGGCCTTGGGCGGAGGGCCAGAGCGAGGAGACAGAGAGAGGGGCCCAGTCGGCAGCTTTCTGGGCTGCGAGGATGCCGTAGAAGCTCTGTTAAACTCAGCCGCCGCAGCCGTCAGCTCACAGGTAAGCAGTCTGCCGTACCATTTCAATATTAAGATTACTGTGTATTTTATATCACTTTTCCTAAGAGTCTTGTCATAATGAGTCTCCTCCTCTCCCTCCCTCTGTATCTCAAACTCTGCACTCTCTCTCTCTCAGTTTCCGGTTCTATCTCAAAACTCAAACAGTAACATGGGAGACGACAGCGACAGTGGAGGCGACATCTCCTGCAGCAAGGGTACAGACATGTGCCATCGTCCACTCCTCTTCCTCTCATCTGCGCCTCCCTCGCTCCCCAACGCCGCCCCCACCTCAGCCCCCTACCCGCAGCCCCCCAGCCCCCAGGGCCGGCTTCATCACCATCAGCATCACCATCACCATCACCACCCACATCACCCCATGCATGGCCACCATCACCATCATCATCACCTCCAGGTTAATCAGGTACACACAGGGGAGGGAAAGACCTAGATGCAACACGTAAATGGTAAATGGTCTGCATTTATATAACGCTTTTATCCAAAGCGCTTTACAATTTATGCCTCACATTCACCCATTCACTCACACGTTCACACACCGACAGCGGAGGCAGCCGTGCAAGGTGTGAACCTGCTCATCAGGAGCAGTTAGGGCTCACGGGTCTTGCTCAAGGACACAGGCTGCTGGGAGGAGCGGGAATCGAACCGGGAACCTTCCGATTACCAGACGATGGCTCTACCTACTGAGCCACTGTCGGCCCCAACACGTCCATCTAACTGAATCCCGACAAAGTGGGAGTCGACAAGATGCATGTCCAAAATGGAAATAGTTTAGATGTTAAATAGTAAATGTAAATAATAGAAGAAAAGTATAAAAGTAAAAGCAAAGATATGGAAGCAGGTATGGTGCTTGTAACATGACATGGCTGAGAGGGAGAGGAGAGAGGGGAGAGGGAGGAGAGAGAGAGAGGGATCACATAGGATTAGGACATGAGGACATGATTATGAATGTCTGTTGACCCTAGTAGGTATCTAGAGCAGGGGTTCCCAAACTTTTCAGGCCAGGGCCCAGAAAATAAGGCGTCAGAGAGCCGCGGCCCAATGCACATCGTCAGGTTTTTTTTTTTTTTTTTTTGCCAGGCGACCGATTTTTTAAGCCAAATATCACTTCAATCCTATTAAGTTAGTTCAAGTTAGTTATTCATTTATATGTGCTATTTATGAGAGGGCTAACTTGTTGCAAAATAATAATGATAATAATCATAGCCTCATTAAAATACTATTGTTGCTTCGGTTGTTTTCAGCGTTTTATGTGCATAATCTGTTATTTAGTTTGAAATGTTCGTTGAAATAAGTAGATTTTTAGTTTTTGTTTATTTATTAAGTTCATATAAAACCATATAGTCACATTTTAGAATACAATAGAATAGAATTTTAGAATACAACTAGAAACACTGTCCTGGCCTGCTTCTAAGTTCAGTGGCCTGACAAAAAGAAATAAAAATAAAAAAATAAAAAATAAATAAAATATATTTTTTTATTTTTTTTTATTTTTTTTTTATTTTTTTTAAATCATCTCGCGGCCCACCCGTGGCTGCTCGCGGCCCACCTTTGGGTCGCGACCCCGACTTTGGGAACCACTGATCTAGAGCATAGGTCTCTCAACCAGTAATGCAGAGCCTACCACCACAGAGACCCGGGTGGGGTGGTCGTTGCGATAGCGACTCCTACTGGTCGGTCAGGCCTGTTCAACAGGGAGGGTATCAGAGGGAGATACGCTCACCCAATGAAACTTCTAGCTGGCAGGTGAATAGAAGCGGTTGGCGACTCCACATGTATCGGAGGAGGCAGGTGGTAGTCTACATCCTCACCAGGTCGACAGTAGGGTAGTGCAATGACCAGGAAGGAATTGGCATAACAACAAAGAAAATTGGTGGATTGGAGAAAAAGTTAAAAGGCAAAAAAATTACATTTACATAAGCGAACTGCTTAGGGCCTCCATAGCCAGAGGACCCCCAAGTGCGCTCAAAATGTCCCACAAGAGAGCTCAAAATGCATTTATTTATATTAATTTATTTTCTGATATATTATATTATGTCAATGGTAATCATTAGAGGTGTCACGATTCCGAAAATCGGAAATCGATCAAAATGAGTGTTTGATTTTGAACTTCAAAATCACAAGCAGGTTCGCGATTCTCCCTGTATTTTTTTTTCTAGAAATAGACTTGCCTGCACTATTAGCAAAGACGCTCTATAGGAAGAGAAGCCATCTTGCCACTTTTGTTTATGCCCCGTCCTAACGATTCCAAACATGGTTTATCTCAAAACCCCGCCCCATAGCATGCTGTGATTGGCTGAGACTCTCTCTACGCTGGCTTCCCTCTCTCTACTGTTAGCTAACTGTCTGAAGCGAATGTTATGCTAGCGAGTCTTATTGAGTATGGAAATTGTATACGTTCTTTGTAAAACAGGCACAAATAAGAAAATGATGAATGAAAGTTCCTATTATTAGCCATTAAATATGGGAATATTTGTATATTTTCAATGACTATAGATTTTGTTGTCGTAGGCCCAGAAATATAGCAATAACGTAGCTAACAGGGCAATGCAAACCTTAGCTCCATGGTCAGTCAAGGCTTGAAAAGCATAAAATGAAAGTCCAGATTATTAGGCTCCTCAAATATTGCTGTTCATAAAAAGAACACTTAGGCTATGTATTATTTTACAACTTTGAGTAATAACCAACCCAACAAGGGATGCTGCATAATTATGCTCTGTCATCTTTGAGATGGTGAGATCCGCAGTTGGCGCTGTGAGGCCACAATGAAAACGGTGGGGTGTGGTTTTGAATTTAGCTACGTTGGGAATCGCTAGGATGCATTTGAGCCAAAGAGGTTAGTTGAGTGTGAGTGAACAGTCTTCTTCTCTTGGTTTAATGGCAGACTATACGCTGTCGCTATCGCTGACTCCCACAGTTTGTTTTGGGTATTACAGGATACTCTCCACTCTTTGTTGATTCTAGAATCCAAGCACCTCCTACATATCGGCCAGTTCTGTGGAACCATGAAAGGTCATGAGATTTCCTAAGTTCTACTCAGATCGGTTCACACTTGGTACCATGTAGTCTATCTTATTAAAGAAGAGTAATGTACAGTAAATGACAGTTGTCAGAGCCTAAAACCAGTGCAAATCATTTACAAATCAAGACTTGATAGTCTAACAATGACATATAGCCATCAGTGCGGAATAAAAAAAAAAATATCGGAAATGTTATCAGATCATGACGTTAAAAAACGAAAGTCAAATCGAATCGTAACACCCCTAGTAATCATACAAAAACACAATATTATGTTAACAGTTTCTTAAATTTTTCTATCTGCTAATACTACTTTTTATTAGACAAACATCAATACAATCATGCAACTTTACAAGAACAACAGAATGGGCGGCTGGGTAGCACAGCAGACTAAGCGCCTGCCTACCACCGCAGAGACACTGGTATCGAATCCAGCTGTCAGCGGTGCCTCCGGCTTGGTCGTCGTCCATACTAAATTGGCAGTGTTAGCGGGTGGGAAGCCGGCGGGGTGTGTATCCAGGTCGTTGTAAAACAGCGACTCCTACAGGTCGGTCGGGGTGCCTGCTCAGCGAGGGAGGGAACTGGGGGAAGTAGTGTGAGCCTCCCACACGTTACGCTCCCCCAGTGAGAGTCCTCGCTGTCAGGTGAAAAGAAGCGGGGGAATTGGCTTAACGACAAAAATTGGGATGGGAGAAAAATACAGAAAAAGAGGAGGAGAAAAAGTCGGAAAAAAACAGAAAAAAAATTACAGAATACAAGCAAAACAAGGCACACAGAAAATAAAAAAACATATTAGCTCGCGAGCTATAGGTGTGCGAATGATCAAGCATTGACAATAGTCAATAGTAATGATGGCGGTGAAGTGGTGGGCGGCCCCCAAATCAAATAAGCCTCATAAAGGCTTGGGTCGGGTCTGAGGTCAACATAATAATAGCACGGTCAATACTGCATGGTCAATACTGGGATACCCCCAAAGGCCTGTTTAAACAGTAATGTTTTTAGCTGATTTTTAAAAATGTCAACAGACGCTTCAGCTCGGAACTAGGCAAAATCTGCATATGGCTCGCCGACAACAAACTATCATTACACATGGGCAAAACAGAGTCCATTCTCTTCGGTTCAAATAACAAACTCAGCAAAACAGACGGCTTCTCAGTTACAGTGGGTGACAATATTGTCACAAGGAAAGATGAAATTACCTACCTGGGTTCCATCCTAGAGGCTAATCTTTCCTGTGACAAAATGGCATCCAATGTAATAAAAAAAGTCAATCAACGAACTCGATTCTTGTACCGGATCTCCTCCCTGGTAAACAAGAATACCCTGAAGACTCTGGCAGGAGCACTCATTCAAGGGTACTACGACTATGCTTGCACCTCATGGTACCAAAGCACCTCAAAGGCACTAAAAACCAAATTACAAACATCTCAAAACAAACTAGTCAGACTACTGCTTGACCTGACTCCTAGAACCCACCTCACCCCTGCACACTTTGCCAACCTAGGATGGCTTAGAGTAGACGACAGAGTACAGCAACTTGCAATGGGCCTGGTCTACAAGATACACTACACGACCAAGGTACCCATGTACATGTCAAAATACTTCCCAAAGGTCAGTGAATACCACGATCACAACACCAGAGGGAGCTCCACAAATCATGTAAAACCCAGATTCGGCTCAAACAAGGGACTAAACACGTTTCGCAATTATGCCACAACAATGTGGAACGCCCTACCCAAAGCTGTAAAGGAATGTAAATCACTACCCACCTTCAAAAACACTCTCAAAGAACACCTACGGGAGACTGCAATTCAAAACTGGCCCCTACAAATGTCCTAACCCAGTTGTACAATAAAGACCAAGCATGGCTTTGTCAGTATTCCAATGTACAGCCCCACCCAACCCCACCCCACCTACCCAACCTCCTCCAATGTACAGTTTCCATGTCAAATGTATGTCAGTATTCCAATGTACAGTGTGTGTCCCCCTCTACCCAACCCCCCCCCCCCCCCCCCCCCCACCTCCAATGTACAGCCCCACCCCACCTACCCAACCTCCCCCAATGCACAGTTTCTATGTCAAATGTATATACTCTTCTTCTGGATTTTTTTAGTATCACAAACAGTACTGTATTTGAAAATCTGGTATGTCATAAATGTATAGATGTAGCAGTACTGTCTATCTGTATGTCATGTGTGTCATATGATGAATTGAAAATGGGGGACCCTGATGGAAACAAGACGAAAGTCTTTCTCAGGTCTGCATCCTCTTAACAATTGTATGTATTGAGCTGTACTGTACTGTACCCATTCTGCAATCTGTTAATAAACTTTTCAATCAATCAATCAATCAATCTCTTAGGCCACAAGGAAGGGCATTCCAGAGTCTAAGCGCTACAGATTGAAAGGCTCTGTCACCTTTGGTGATCAACCTGGTGCACGGAATGACCAACAGATCCTGGTCAGCTGTCCTCAGGGTCCTGCTGGGCACATAATGGTTCCAGCAGGTCGGTTAAATATTCTGGTGCCTGGCCATGCAAAGCTCTAAAAGTGAGCACCAGGACCTTGAACTGAATTGTAAGATATAGGAAGCCAGTGCAAGGAGGCTAGAATTGGAGTGATGTGACACCTTCTGCTTGATCTGGTTAGCAGTCTTGCAGCAGTATTTTGGATGAACTGGAGGCGGTCTATGGATGATTTATTGAGGCAGGTGAGAACCGAATTGCAGTAATCTAGACGAGAAGAAACAAAGGCATGGATGATCAACTCTAGGTCAGAATGGGAAACAATCGACCTGAGCTTAGCAATATTCCTGAGATGGAAAAAACAGGTGCGGGTCACCGACTTGATATGAGTGTCGAGGTGCATGGCCTGATCAAAGTTTACCCCAAGGTTCCTGAGGTTGGGGCTCACATTAGTTTCTAGATGCAACGCCATCAGAGGCCACGATGAGCACCTCGGTTTTGGCCTCATTTAGCTGGAGGAAGTTGCTAGCTAACCAGGCCTTAATGGCCGACAGACACTCATTTAAAACAATAGAATTAGAATTAAAATCATCAGGGCAATCAGGGTTAAAAGAGCAATACAGCTGGATATCATCCGCATAAAGGTGGTAGGAGATGCCTTTAAAAGCGTTAATAATGTGTCCTAATGGGAGCAAATACAGTGAAAATAAAATCGGACCAAGTACCGAGTGGGGACCCCACAGGAAAGGGTAACAGACTCAGACACATGGGGGCCTACTCCGACTGAGAAACATCTACCTGAGAGATAGGACTTAAACCACTCATGTGCACTCCCTGTGACACCCACCCAATCTCTGAGCCTATTTAGCAGAATGTTGTGATCCACAGTGTCAAATGCAACACTAAGATCCAGTAGCACTAAAATGGAGCATCTACCAGAGTCGGCGGATATCATTAGATCATTGGATACAGAAGCACTGGGCTATATCATTATTCCATATTTAAAATGTTAAAATGTGTAGGTGAAATGTAATTTGTGAAAAGAAAAATATTATTAACCCTTTCCACCGGTTAACCTCCTGTAGTGTGGTAGTGAAAGGTTAACCTCCTGTAGTGTGGTAGTGAAAGGGTTCATCAAAACTCTATCCCAATCTAGGCTGCTCTCCTTTGCAAATATTCTTGAGTGAAGTAATTAAGCACTCTTCTGTAGTTTGTAGTCCCTTGTGTCTCCTTGTGTGGAGAAGTTTCTCCAGTTCAGTATGTGGAGCACAGCGTGAGCTTATGATAATATCTGCTAAAATTGCCGTGCATAATCCTGATCACTGTCACTCATACTCAATCAGATTACATTACAGATTATGGATGAACATGTGGCACCCATTGTCAACGCGTTTGCACACGGGGAGCACACAATATGAAATATAACATGTACATACGTAGATACACAGACCAACTCTCTCTTATAGACCTCTCATGCGTTCACATCATTATGACATGCGCCAGTGCTTTCCCCGCCTATGGCCAAAATTAGCAGTATTTTCCTTTCCTGTCTATCAATAATTGTATAATTTCTTATTTTTTTTTTATTATCTTTTCCCCCCCCTCCTTTTTCCGATTTTTCTCCCATCCCACTGTTAGTCGTTATGCCAATTCCCAACCCCCTTCCTGGTTGTTGCGCACTCCCCCCTACTGTTGGTCCGGGAGGCCGGAGACTGTCACATGCTTTCCTCCGACGCATGTGCAGCCAGCCGGCAACCAGCCTGGCAGCGCAGATTCTCACCGGGAGAGTGTAACGTGTGGAAGGTCACACTACCTCCCTCCAGATCCTACCCTCGCTGTGCAGGCCCAGGCGCCCCGACCGAACTGTAGGGGTCGCTGTCCACAACGCCCAGGACCCACCCATCAGCTTTCCCACCCCTAACACTGCCAATTGTGTTAGTATGAACAACCAGCCAAGCTGATAGCAACGCCGACAATAATTGTATCCTTGATACTGCATGTGAGGTTAATGGGACAATTGTGTTTCACCAAAGGATTTTATGTTTTTTTAACGTTCCCATTTTTAAAAGCCAAATCGCTAACCCTAAATGACCGGATGTTGCAGAGAATGCACTAATGCTGGTGACGTCGTGTGACATGATCTGCAATGCTAAGCTAGTTTTGGCTAGCGATCTTTTACTTTTTCTAAACTGCCGCTTAAAATTCTAAATCCCCCTGCCTTACCAGAGAGAGAAATGTACTGTATATTAGAAGGCTTTTGTTTACGGGACCACAGCCTGCATGAACCACAGAAGAAGCTAGGAGTGATCCATTAATAGGCCATTACTTTTCCTATAGCTGCAGCAAAGACTGGAGACTCAGGAGAAACCTGAAGATATGTCACCCATGAGAGGTCTATGTGTATCTGAGGACCACCTGGGGGCCCATACACTTTTTCCTCATACACTGATCAATAGAAACGTTTGAATGCAGAACCAAACTTACTATCTTTAGATAATTAGGTTTGAGAATATTGTTCATCTGACAACTTAAAATGGACTTTTATGATTATTCTTCTGCCTCCTCATTTCAAATTAGATGTATTAGTATATTCCCAAAACTGCCTGAATCCCCAGTGACACATTTGAACCTAATCTGGTCTTTAGGGAACTTTTAAAGGTTTAGTGAGAAGCATGTGAACAGCCTAGTTTTTGAGTAATCCAAAAATTTTATCAAATCCAATATGCTGGACATCAGTTCCTATGGCAAATTTGTTCTCCACAATGACCTGCATCTCTGGGTATAATTTCCGTGACTGTATGACTAACACGTTGGGAGATAGGCTACTCTCCTTTGAATATTGAAGGTTTGGCATAATGGTGGCGCTAGAATTTTTTTTGTGGGGACCATAGATATATATAAAGACTAGATGACACCCGCGCTGCTGGCCAACGGAGACCGACGTTGCCACATGGTGGCCATCTTGCTACAGGGTAGCATGCCCACTCATAACATGACTGTCTATAGTGCATGTACTATTGAAATAACCATAGCTTGCTCAATTTTCAACCGTTTGGTTTGTTAAAAACGTCAGAGATGTAGTTATCATACTGCATACTTATAATGAACTTTCATATGAAAATTTTAAAAGTTCAATAAAAATTCTTCCAAGCAAGAATCATAGCCACGTTAATAACATTTGTAATAAACTAAACCGTTTGTAAATCTGTCAAGATTTCAGCGAGTTAAGAGTATTTTTGTTTGTGCAGATCACTCACCTTAAAGTAGTAGTTAACTGTAGCAAGATGGCCGCCAGTGAACTACGTGGGAGACTCCGCCTTGTGCCATCTAGTCTTTATATCTATGGTGGGGACACTCAAATCAATTGAGTTCTTCCTCTAGAGGCTGAATGTAGAGATTTAAATTAAAACAAACGAGTTGTCGCATTCAGTCCCAGGCGACGGTTAAGGGTGTAATTAACATGTTCTAATAACAATCTCTGTCTTTCTCTGCATGTCTGCAGTGTGGGGTGGACGAGCGCTTCTCTGACGAACAACTAGTCAGCCTATCGGTACGAGAGCTGAACAGACATCTGCGCGGCGTCAGCAAGGATGAGGTGGTGCGCCTGAAGCAGAAAAGGCGCACACTAAAGAACCGCGGCTACGCCCAGTCCTGCCGCTACAAGCGCCTACAGCACCGCCACGCGCTGGAGTCTGAGAAACATGTGCTTACGCAACAGGTACACCAGGATTGTGCTCGATACACTTTCCATTCAATCATTTCAGGACATGGGTTTTCTTCAAATGGGTGGGGCTGAGTTAGTGTAGAGGTCTAAGCACTCGTCTATCGCCGTGGAAACACAGAGTTAAAATCCCAGTACCTGCGGCTGGGTGGCGTAGCGGAGATTGCGCTCGTCATCAATGCAAGAGACTCCGGTCTCGAATCCCGGTGTCAGCATTCATTGCCTGCGGCTTGGGCCAGTCGTCATACTATCTCAATTGACAGAGGTAGCGGGTGGAAGTCGATGGGTGGGGATTGGACGTTGTGGCCAGCGACTCCTACAGGTCGGTTGGGTGACGCCTGCACAGCAGAGACAGGAAGTATTGGGGGCAGCGTGAGCCTCCCACGCGTTACTCCTCGCCACTGAGAGTCCGCCCTGTCTGGTGAAAAGATGCGACAGGCTGCCTCCTCGTGTACCGGAGGGGACACGTGATGCAAGGCTTCTATCCTCACTACAGCCGACCAGTGGGAGGCATAGTCTAGCAACGTTCAAGACAGGGGAGGGGAGAATTGGCTATACGAAATTGGGATGGGAGAAAAATAGAAAAATAAGGAGAAAAAGTGGATAAAACAAAAAAAATCCCAGTACCTCCGGCTTGGTCGTTCCTATGAACACATTTGGCGACTAAACGACTAAATTTGGGATATGGGAGCAAAAGTAAGAAAGGCAAAAATAACCTTTAATTAATTTATGAAAATAATAATAATAATTGGCGGCTGAGTGGGGCAGTGGGCAAGGCGCTCGCCACTAACGCAGGAGATGCTGGTATCGAGCCCAGCTCTCGGCGTTGCTACCGGCTTGGCCGGCCGTCATACTAACACAATTGGCAGTGTTAGAGGGTGGGAAAGCCGGTGGGTGGGGATTGGACGTTGTGGACAGCGACTCCTACAGGTCAGTTGGGTGACGCCGGTGCGGCGGAAACAGGAAGTAGCGGGGGCAGCGTGAGCCTCCCACGCGTTACTCCTCGCCACTGAGAGTTCAAGCTGCTGCGGTGAAAAGATGCAACAGGCTGCCTCCTCGTGTACCGGAGGGGACACGTGATGCAAGGCTTCTATCCTCACTACAGCCGACCAGTGGGAGGCATAGTCTAGCAACGTTCAAGACAGGGGAGGGAAGGATTGGAAATACGAAATTGGGATGGGAGAAAAAATTTAAATTAGGAGAAAAAGTGGATAACAAAAAAAATAGAATAGTAATAATAATAACTGAGAATGAATGCTCTACCTTTAGAAAATGTATTGATTGAACTGAAAGTATGCTCCCCTTGTGCATATTATGTTTAACGTTATATGAGAGAGGAAAGAAGGCACCAGTGATGTTGTCAGCAGAGTCCTTTCTCAGCACAATCTCTGCTGTTCTTCATACTGGACATGGACACCCACAGATCAGGCTAGAATCTTTGTGGCTAACTAGCCTGAAGATAATGCAAAGTCAATGGGGTCACACTCCAGTCTGTACAAGCCCTGAAATAAACACTGAAACCTACTCCACAGTGCACCCAAAGTAGGGTTTCCATATAAAGAACAGCATGGATTGTGCTGAGAAAAGCTTTCTTTTGCACATAATCTCAGACACGTCCAAAACCTCTAAATAGTTTTGCATGCATTCATTTAGTTTGACAGTTATTGGAAGTAAATGGGTTTTAATTTGGCCAACAGTGATGTCATCGGGGACATTGAATCCTTGTGTTGTGTTAATTACAGCACCATGAAATTATGTAGATGGTAGCAATACCTTGTATACCTTGTCTTATAGGGACTACTACCTTATAATTGCATTGAGCTGTAATGAACACAACACAAGGATTCAATGTCCCCGATGACATCACTGGTGGCCATATTCAAATGTACTTAATTTACTTTCAATAACTCTCAATGATTTTGTGCAAAACGGTTGGTTTTGACGGTTGGAACGAGTTTTTAAACCCAATAATAATGCAAGCTCGCTCTTTCTCTCCAGTTGGAACAGCTACAGTGTGAGCTCTCTCGGGTGCTGAGGGAGAGAGATGCCTACAAGGCTCGCTATGAAAAGCTCGTCGGAGCAAACCACGGAGCCAATGACGTTCCACCCACCCGCACCAACAACCCACCCTCTCCGCCCCCTGACTACTTTCTCTGAGGGCACCTCAAGGGAAGCACAGGACAAGAGAGAGAGAGAGAGGGGTTTAAGAGGAGGCCAGCCTAAACGGAGCAGTCAATGATGAGTAACAGACTTTGGGAAGACGAGGAGAAGGGTGGATAGTGTGTGTGTGTGTGTGTGCGTGTAAGAGAGACCGAGAGAGTGCGAGAGGAGTGACAGAGGTTGGCAGATATTCCTTGAAGTAAAGACAACTGTGAATCCACCCTGAGCAATCATGTGGAACCTGACTGTTGATTTTTAGGGGTTAGACCTACAGTAGGTCGCTTCATAAACTGGACTCAGTTTCCCCATCACTGTGAAGTCGATAGTAGCACAAAGACTGGATACGACGTCTTTGGGATGTACCTTGCACTGGTGAGATCAGGGCAATTGTGTAGGGGAAGAGAAAACAGCCTGCCTGTATGCGCCCGAGATCAGAGGTTATCCTCGAACCGAATCGTGGGAAATCAAAGGCGGCTTTTGCCTTGATCTGCCACTATCATTCGTCCCTAACAGTGTCGAGCAAATGACCTTTCTATACAATTCGAAGTAGAAAAAGAAAAACATGACCCGATGCTCGGAACTTACTCTCTGGACAACTGGTTGAGTCCAGGCCCTGAAATGTAGTTTTGTTTCTCATATAAGATGCTCCTTCTTAGAAGGCGGCGGTCTGAATAGTGCAGTGGAGCTGGTGGTGTGGTGGTGTAGGGCTTGGGTAAAGTATCCATGGCATGCAGTTGTACTCGCCAGCTAATATTTCACAGTTGCCTATCAAGGTGATTTTGCTCACCAAGGACTTGTTATTCACTATCACATTTTTGTTAAGATGAATAATCATAGATTAAAGAATGTACAAGGATACTTTTTTCCTGAGAGTATCCTGATTGTGCTAAATGAATAACTGATGGTATGCTCTCGTGTTTAGAATAGATGTATTTTTGAAGGAGAAAAAAATGCAGAAGAATATCCATACTCTGCTTGTTGAACGTGGCATTCTTCTTTATGCCATGGACC
>NC_140166.1:181228048-181455548 GCF_963971535.1 Notolepis coatsorum | reverse complement strand
AAATAATCGTAATTACAATCGAGCAGCCCTAGTGCATGTGTGGTGAGAGGTGAGAATGTATGTGAATACAAGGCACTAGCACAGTGACACAGTAAAAGGTGGCCTATGTACAGTGTGGCAATGGTTTGTTAATTGCCCTATCCGCAAAACCCTTGAGCAGAGCATAGCAGGTACAACAGCACCCACCTCCCATCTGTGACACGACTGCTGCTCTTTTCCTCAGGGGAGGGCTATGTACGCACCGTCACCGTGGACGACGAGGAGAGCACTATCATTATCTTTGACAACTGGAGGCAGGTAAGCAAAAAAAAGAGAAAGAAACACCTCAGAGTTCCTCCCATAACCCCCTGTGGTATTAAGTGCCTCAGTCTAGCTCCCTCTACAGCAGTGCTTCTCAAACTTTTTCTGTCAGGCCCCCCTTTGGCGGACCAAAATATTTTGGGCCCCCCCCCCTCGCCCCAACAAAATAGTCATGAAATGGGCCATGTTTAAATTTATTGAAATAACACCAATATCGTGACCTTTCAAATTGGCCCTATATTTTGTTTTCAGAGCTGTCATGGATGAAAAGCCAGCTTCACACAGATACTGTATGTGGTGCTGAATGGTATCAACACCTTAACTGCTGCATCATGAGATACTTGGTGGGCCATGAGATGAGATACTTGGTACTCAGCACCACACTCTGAAACTAGCTCTCTAGGTGGTATCAGATGAGATTTCAAAGAGTTCTTCCAAGAGTTTGGATGGAGATGTGTCAGGAAGCTTTGTCTCAATGTTGTCTGTAAAGTTTTTTTTTTTTTTTTTTATCCTTTTCTGTGTTTTATTAAATAATGATTTTCAGATTTTGAGAAATGGTATTTTCATGGAGAACAGTGCAGCTGCAACAGATAGCACTTTAGTGATAATTTTCTGTAATAATTTTATTTTTATTTTTATTTTTTTTATAAATCTCAAGGCCCCGCCTGTCATGTCTCTGCGCCCCCCACTTTGAGAAACACTGCTCTACAGGGACCAATGCACCTATTGCCAAGCTATATATTTATTTTGGATAAAACATTGTGTGATTTGATTTCTGTTTTGTTTTCATCTTTTTGTTTTTATTTGCTTGTTTATTTGGTTCTTTCTTTCTTTCTTTTTTTACTTTCTTTTGATTGTTTTTCACAATAAGCAAACAATCACAAACACAAAGACATAACAAAAACACAATCCAGGGCTGCATTATTAGTGTCACTTTACAAAAATATACTTTTCACATGAGTACTCAATTCTCTTACTTCTCCCAATAGGTGAATATTCTTTATCCGCTGGCTGTCGTGATTAACATATTGTCCCAGTAATTCAAAAATGTATCTTCCTATAGAGTCTGAGAATAAACGTAAGTCTTTCCATTGTGTATATTTCATCTATAATGTCCATCCAATTTTCCTTTGTTGGAGGTTCTTGTTGATACCAGTGACGCGTGATCGCTTTCTTACTTGCTACTTACTTTCTCCTCCTACTAATTCCTCAGGTAAATTACCCAGGTAAAAATAGGAGAAGGTCTCCGGTATTTTAAAACTCAATATATCTTGCATGGTGGAGTGAACATCTTGCCAATAACGTTGAATACCTGGACAATTCCAAAATATATGAGAGTGGTTTGCCTCCCTCTGGCCGCACTGTCTCCAACATGGTTGCTCTATGCCTAATTGTCGGAATTTGATTTTGGGGGTTATGAAGAATCTAGTAAAGTTTTTCCAGCAGAATTCTCTCCATGTTTTTGAGTGGTTCTTTCTTTTTTCATTGCCTTTGTTTCATGTTTTGACTATATTTGTCTAGTTTTTCTTTTATTATTCTTGTTTGTGATGTGAGGGGAACTCTGTACAAGCCCCTTGGGCTTCCTTTCCCCACCTAGTTATTTTATGTGCTGAATAAAACAAAACTAAAAAACTAAACAAAAAATAGCCATATAAATAGATGTTATATCATCAAATCTAGTCCCACAATAAACATAAAATAGATTAAAGAGGGAAAATAAAGCCTTGATAAATGTTTGTGTTTGTGTGTGTGTGTGTGTGTGTGTGTGTGTGTGTGTGTGTGTGTGTGTGTGTGTGTGTGTGTGTGTGTGTGTGTACAGTATTAAGAATATTATACCTATATATATAAATGCATATGCTCAGTCATATGAAAACAGAAGCACATTTTAGCTTTGGACCAGAAGCACAAACTGTATGACAATGACACTATGTAACAACCCATCATCTACACTCACTGCACGCACATCCACATGTACACTACACACTCACTTTAAACAAACACTCACCTTACCACTCACTTTACTCACTTTAGACACTTTAACACACTTTATATTGATCTATTATTAAAGAGATTTGCTGTGAGGAATCCTGCTCACAGCCCAACGAGGGGGCGTGCCGTTTTTCTCGTTCACGCACCTGATGGGAGTTTGCGATCAGCTCGGGAGAGTACTTGTATTGCAGACTCCCCTCCACTCCTTGTCGGGTCGTTCTTGTTGCTACCATCAACTGCCACGTCTCCGGCGTGAGACGTCGTGCCAGCCATCACCACCTGTCGCCGTTTCCTGGAGTGGGACACCGCCTTCGCTCTCTACTACTCCACGGGAGGATTCCAGTGTTCCCACTCCAGACGTCGAGCCGGCTTTTTCCCAGCTCCCTCTTCATGATCCCCGTTCCTGGGGTGAGGCTCGCCATCGCTCCCTATTACTCCACGGGAGGATGGCCGTGTTCTCACCCCGTTCCCCTTGGAACCCCTGTGTTCTACTGCCGCGTCTCCGGCGTGAGACGACGTGCCACCCGTCACCACCTGTCGCCGTTTTCCTGGAGTGGGACACCGCCTTCGCTCTCTACTACTCCACGGGAGGATTCCAGTGTTCCCACTCCAGACGTCAAGCCGGCAACTTCCCAACTCCCTCTTCGTGGTCCTGGTTCCTGGGGTGAGGCTCGCCATCGCTCCCTATTACTCCACGGGAGGATGGCCGTGTTCTCACCCCGTTTCCCATCGGACCCCCTGTGTGCTGCATTGCCCGTGGGCAGCGGCTGGTCGGGAGGAAGAGGATTCCTTGGCAGAGCTGAGCCGCAGAGCCCTACTCGGTTGTAGGGACGAAGAGGATCCCGTTTCTTTTTTCCCAGCCTGTTCGCCCGTTAAAGGCACAGTGCCGCCTTTTTGTGTTCTTGGACGTTTGATGTTTTTACCCCCTTAAAGGCTGAGTGCCGCTTTTTTGTATTAAATAAATAATGCCCTTGCTTTGGCTAACTCTGATTACCTGTCTGTGTCGTGCTATTGGGGTCGCTATACAAACCATAACAGGATGACCCGACCAGTCGACGACCCCAGCCGACACAGACAGTGTATGTGAGACAGCCCCTGCAGGCTAACCCCATGTGTAGCCTCCCCACAGCTAGGACTGTCTTTCAGCTAGCAGGGTCAGTTCCCTGGTGCCTTTCTGAGATTTTTTTTCCTGCATTCCCGCCCCTGCTGGCCTGGCTGGTCGCCGGGTGGCTCCCGTGGGGGGAGGGGTACTGTGAGGAATCCTGCTCGCAGCCCAACGAGGGGGCGTGCCGTTTTTCTCCTTCACGCACCTGATGGGAGTTTGCGATCAGCTCGGGAGAGTACTTGTATTGCAGACTCCCCTCCACTCCTAGTCGGGTCGTTCTTGTTGCTACCATCAACTGCCGCGTCTCCGGCGTGAGACGTCATGCCAGCCATCACCACCTGTCGCCGTTTCCTGGAGTGGGACACCGCCTTCGCTCTCTACTACTCCACGGGAGGATTCCAGTGTTCCCACTCCAGACGTCGAGCCGGCTTTTTCCCAGCTCCCTCTTCATGATCCCCATTCCTGGGGTGAGGCTCGCCATCGCTCCCTATTACTCCACGGGAGGATGGCCGTGTTCTCACCCCGTTCCCCTTGGAACCCCTGTGTTCTACTGCCGCGTCTCCGGCGTGAGACGACGTGCCACCCGTCACCACCTGTTGCCGTTTTCCTGGAGTGGGACACCGCCTTCGCTCTCTACTACTCCACGGGAGGATTCCAGTGTTCCCACTCCAGACGTCAAGCCGGCAACTTCCCAACTCCCTCTTCGTGGTCCTGGTTCCTGGGGTGAGGCTCGCCATCGCTCCCTATTACTCCACGGGAGGATGGCCATGTTCTCACCCCGTTTCCCCTCGGACCCCCTGTGTGCTGCATTGCCCGTGGGCAGCGGCTGGTCGGGAGGAAGAGGATTCCTTGGCAGAGCTGAGCCGCAGAGCCCTACTCGGTTGTAGGGACGAAGAGGATCCCCGTTTCTTTTTTCCCAGCCTGTTCGCCCGTTAAAGGCACAGTGCCGCCTTTTTGTGTTCTTGGACGTTTGATGTTTTTACCCCCTTAAAGGCTGAGTGCCGCTTTTTTGTATTAAATAAATAATGCCCTTGCTTTGGCTAACCCTGATTACCTGTCTGTGTCGTGCTATTGGGGTCGCTATACAAACCATAACATTTGCACTACATCCATACCTCATTTGCACCATACCCTAAGTTTTGTACCTCATCTCATTTCTGCATTGTACCTCACTGTTGCTCATTTTACTCTGTATTGTATATTGTATATTGTATATATGTATATTGACTTTACTTACTTTTACTTACTTCTTAATTACATTATTTTTCTTTACTTACTTTTTACTGTGTGTAGCACACTCTCAGGGGCTCATACAGAAATAAGCATTTCATCATAAAGTATTCTGTATCTTGTGACATATAATAAACAGACTAAACTAAAACTAAACTAAACTATACATGTACTGTACATGTGTGCACATATTCATATTATATTGTTGAATAAAAACATGAATTCGACAGAAGCTCTCTGAAATAGAAGGCATCAAAAAACAGAAACAAGCACTCAATTCATGATAAGCTGCAACCAGTTTGGTTGCAGGAAACTCCCCTGTCTACTGCTTCTTGCTGCCTGGATATGTGCTTTAACCTGAGCACTGTATCCATTATCTGTATGCTATTATCTAGTGGCAATGACCAGTGTTGTAAACTATGGATAGCTGGATATATTATCAATCTCATAGATTGATGAGATGGGGGGGAGTGGGGTCTTGGTGATGCGTTGGGCTATTTTCACTACCCGGATTTCCGGTCCTTAACGGTGCAGTTGCCGTACCAGACTGAGATGCAGGTGGTGAGGATGCTCTCAATCGCACAGCGATAAAAGTTTGCTAGCACGGGAGGGGGTAGGTGGAGTTTGGCCAACTTCCTCAGGAAAAAGAGGCGCTTGTGGGCCTTCTTGACCAGGGTCGAGGTGTTGGTGGTCCAGGACAGGTCCTCAGAGATGTGGACTCCCAGGAATTTGAAACTACAGACCTGCTCAACCTCCTCTCCATTGATGTGGATGGGGCTGTGCGTGCCTGTTTTATTTTTCCTGAAGTCCACCACTATCTCCTTAGTTTTTTTGGTGTTGAGGGCAAGGTTGTTATTAGCACACCACAGAGCTAGGTACTGGACCTCCTCTCTGTACGCCGACTCGTCATTGTTGCTGACTAGTCCCACCACGGTGGTGTCGTCTGCAAACTTGACAATGGTGTTTGAGCCATGCACCGGTTTGCAGTCGTGGGTGAAGAGGGAGTAGAGAAGAGGGCTCAGCACGCAGCCCTGCAGTACACCAGTGTTCTGGATGAGAGTGGAGGACTTGAGGCTGTCCAGTCTGACATGCTGTTGGTCAGGAAGTCCAGTATCCAGTTGTAGAGGGAGGGGTCGATGCCAAGGTCGTGGAGCTTGGTGATCAGCTTGGAGGGGATGATGGTGTTAAACACCAAGCTGAAATCAATGAACAGAAGTTGCACGTATGTGTCCTTCTGGTCCAGATGGAGGAGGGCAGGGTGTAGTGCTGCGGAGATGGCGTCATCCGTACTCCTGTTCTGGCGGTGGCAAACTGGTAGGGGTCAAGTGAGGGTGGTAGACAGGATTTAAGGTGAGCCAGGACTAGCCTCTCGAAGCACTTCATGATGGTGGAGGTGAGTGCTACGGGTCAGTAGTCATTGAGGCTCTCTGGGGAGGCGTGTTTAGGGACAGGAATGATGGAGGTGACTTTGAAGCATGTGGGAACTTTTGCCTGGGCCAGGGACAGATTGAAAATCTCAGTCAGGACCCCCGTCAGCTGCCCAGCACAGACACTGAGTACCCGCCCGGGGATCCCATCGGGTCTGGCAGCTTTTCGTGCGTTGGTTTTGCACAGTTCCACAAACACGTCAGTGGGGGAAAGTGTGAGGGTCAGGTGGTTGGCAGGGGTGGGGGTCTTCATGGCCCTCTCATGGTTGTCCCTGTCAAAACGGGCATAAAAGTAGTTTAGGTCGTCTGGGAGGGAGGGGTCAGTGGTCGGGGGGGTGGCGTGTTTGGGTTTATAGTCTGTAATGGCCTGCAAGCCCTGCCACATGCGCCAGGGGTCAGAGCGATTTAGATGCTCCTCGACCTTGAGCTTGTGGTCATGCTTGGCCCGTTTGATGCCCCTCTTCAGACGGGCTAGACTGTAGGCTTGTGGGTCACCTGATCTGAAGGCGATGTCACGTGCCTTCAGCAGCTGGCAGACCTGCCCGTCCATCCATGGCTTCTGGTTAGGGAAGATTGTGATCAGCTTGGTGGTGGTGACCTCGTTGATGTTGGTGCTGATGCAGTCCAGGGTGGAGGAGGTGAAGGTATCAATGTTTGTGTGAAAGTCCACTGTGGCCTCCACAGCAAAGTTACTCCAGTTGGTGTTTTGAAGCCGATGCTGAAGTGCCAGGTCTGCCCCCTCGGGCCAGATTTTCACAGATTTAACTATGGGCTTGATTCGCTTGATGAGTGGTTGGTATTTGGGTAGGAGGAACAGTGAGATGTGGTCCGACTGGCCCAGGTGGGCGAGAGGGAGGGCCTTGTAAGCGTCTTTGGTGTTATGTGTATTATGTACATATAGTGTACAAGTAATGGCTTTTCAAAGATGTACATTTTGACGTGCCACGATTTTACCAATTTGTGTGAAGTCTGGTGAGGCATCGGCACACCAATATCTGTCATTGTACAAAATGTCATGTCTCCATCACAGGATTTCTGTAAATAGCGCCACCATGTGGGAGAATGACGCAAAACTTTGCACACCTCACCCATATCATGGTGGAAACACATGTATGACGTTTGGTGCAAAAAGTGTTCACGATTAATCCGATATTCAGCTGGATGTGGTCTCATGGTTTAGCCTGGCAACGTTCAGAATTACACAATGAAAGATGTTTGTCCCTGGATGCCACACAGCAGGCTTTGTGAGAATCGGACAACCCAGGAGTACTAGTCATGAAGTTATACACTATATTTTACATTTACATTCAGTCATTTATCTGACGCTTTTATCCAAACCGACTTACAAGTTCTATACAACAAGTCAGCAGGAAGGGTACAACTCTGGCAGCCAAGGGTAAGTAACATTGTTTGTCAGTGTCGAACTTGAGTGCTACAGACTTGAGTGCATAGTAGTAGACAGTATAGACAGTAGTATAGACATATAAGCATTAGCATATTAGGTAGCAATATAGGCTGTTAAAGTTAGAGGTTCTATGTAGGATTGTAAGTAACTGTCTAACTGTACACAACTGTTTCCACTGACTGTACATAACTGTTTCCACTAGAGGGCGCTATAGGCGGAGCCGCTAATGCTACCACCAGGTGGAGAGTATTTAAGGAGATGTCTCCTCCCCCTCTATCTCTTTTCCACCTGCCTCTCACGGAGAGGAGAACTCATGTACTGCTGCCTTGCCATGCAAATAATAAACCACGCCGATTAAAGGCTGAAGGTAGAAACCATGCCTCTTGACCACATTATTGTCGCCCCATAGCCAGACTCTGTCAACAGGTTATGGGCCCAGATCACGCAGGGGCGAAATAATAAAGGGTAGCAAGTTTAGCTGAAGTATAGGCTAGGTTAGCACCGGGAGCACCACGTGGCTAGACGCTAGGCCAACAAGAGCTAAAGCTACGCCTACCATCAAACAAGAGGATGGCGACCAAGGGAAGGAGCAAATGGCCCTCATTCAATGGAAAGGCAGAGGACTACGAGCTCTGGGAAGAGCGCATGTTATGCTGCATGCACGACAAGCATAATGCAGATGCATACTGTGAGTTAGCACCACTGCTCGACGACACAAGCTTGGGGCTGATATTCCGCGACACTAAAGACAAAGGCCGAGAAAGCCTGGGGGTGTTGAGAGAACATTATATCGGGCAAGGAAGACCCAGAGTCATGGCCCTCTACATAACACTAACAGCACTGAAGAAGGGGCACACCGAGACTGTGACCGAATACGTCATCAGAGCTGAGCAGATCATGACGGCATTGAAGAGTGCAGGAGAAGCACCAAGCGATGGGCTAATGATGGCGATGGTGATGAGGGGACTACCGGAGCTGTACAAACCGTTCACACTCCTGGTAACACATGGTTCAGCGGACATGACGCTGGGAAAGTTCAAGGCCAAGTTACGAAAATTCGAGGCCTCAGAAGATATCCACCCAGCGGGAGAGAGGGTGCTGAAGGCCCGAGCGACGCCGAGGGAGAAGACCAGGCCCACGACGGAGCTGGCGTGTTGGCGATGCGGAGAAAAAGGCCATCGGAAAGGCGACTGCACAAAGACTGTCTGGTGTAGCTTCTGCGAATCCAAGGGGCACACAGACAGAGCGTGCATGAAGAAACGCGACCAGAGCGCGCGATACGCGCATGGACAAGATGACGGCCATGGACGAGACGGCGGCTATGGACAAGATGGCGGCTGTGGACAAGATGGCGGCAGCGGACAAGATGGCGGCGACGGTCGACATGAGACGAATCGAGACGACGCCCGGAGAGTAGCGGGACAAGAAGACTTCATCTTCGGGGCGCAGACAGCGTACGTCACCAGGCCAACGCAGCTGCAGCAGGCCCAAAGGAAGGGACTGATCGTGGACACAGGTGCGTCGTCCCACGTCATCAACGACAGGAGTCGGTTCAAGAACTTTGACAACACTTTCCACCCGGAGAGACACAGCATGGAGCTGGCAGACGGGAAGCGCACCTACGGGTTGGCGCAAGAGAGAGGAGACAGGTATGCCTCACAGACAGTGAGGGGCGCCGGTGTACAGTGACGTTAAAGAACGCTCTCTACGTACCATCGTTCCCACAAAGACTATTCTCTGTAATAGCTGCTACTGCGAACGGTGCCAAAGTATTCTTCGATAAAGGTAAACATTTTCTTGTAGAGCCTGACGGTACACGATTTAACATAAAGGTGTACCAGAAAATGTATTATCTGCAAACAGAGTGTAATGACAACGACAGGTGTAATGATAATAATGATATGTGTAACGTGACTGTCAGTCACGATATTCAGACATGGCATGAGATTATGGGTCATTGTAATTACGAGGATTTACTGAAACTGCAAGCAGTGACAGAAGGCATGCACATTGAAGGTGAAAAGCGTCGACCTGACAAAGAATGTGTAGTGTGCAAAAAGGCGAAGTTTACTCAATCGAGAAACAGAAATCCCACAGAAAAAGTAAAGGTACCACTTGCGCTAGTTAACACGGATCTAGCCGGTCCAGTAAGCAACGAGTCCATAGGAGGCTTTAGATATGTACAGTCTTTTACAGATGTGTGCACAGGGGCAGTGTTTGTTTACTTTCTCAAAGCAAAGAGTGACACACTCCAGGCCACGGAGAAATTCCTGGCAGACATAGCCCCTTATGGTAACATAAGATGCTTGAGGTCCGACAACGGAACCGAGTTCACAAACAGAGAGTTCCAATCACTGTTGAGAAGGAACAAGATAAGACACGAGACGTCATGTCCATATTCCCCACACCAGAACGGAGTGGCATAGAGGGAATGGCGCACTCTTTTCGAAATGGCTAGGTGTAAGCTAGTAGACAGTAACTTACCTAAGAGTCTATGGCATTATGCGGTGCAAGAAGCCGCTTACACCAGAAACAGGTGCTTTAATAAGCACACGGGCACCACCCCGTATAGAGCACTGACAGGAAAGAAGTGTAATCTAGCTAGAATGCACCAATTTGGATCCGTGTGTTATGCGTACCTGAGGGACAGAGAGAAGCTCGAGTCCAGATGTGAAAAAGGACTCTTTGTAGGGCACGACAAAGGAAGCCCCGCTTTCCTAGTTTATCATCCCGGTAAAGGGAGAGTACAGAAACACAGGCTAGTCAAGTTTGTCACAAAGACAACATGTGAGAGTGAGACACAGACAGAGGAGCCAGAGCTGGACTCCAGAGTAAGGTGTGAAGAAACAGAGACACCTCAGCCAAGTGTACTTAGCACGGTCGTGCAGACAGACAGTCAGCAACCCCCAGAGGGCGATGACGAGGAGCACCCGAGGGTGATGTCACGTGCCCCAAGCAGTGGGAGGTATCCCTCAAGGGAACACAAACCCCCAAAGTATCTGACAGACTATGCCCGGAGAGAAAGTGACGAGGATGACAGTACACTTACCACCATTGATTACAGCTACAGAGTAGTCAGTGGGGTACCTCAGACCTTTAAAGAGGCCATAGTGTCCCCTGAATCAAGTAAATGGGAGAAAGCAATGGATGAGGAGATGAGGTCCCTAGAGGACAACCACACATTTACTCTAACAGGAGGGAAATGGGTGTATTCAATCAAGGAGGGTATTGAAGGCCACGACAAGTACAAAGCGAGGTTTGTAGCTAAATGTTTAAATACTGAAGGAGGGTACTCCATGTTTAAATACAGAAGGAGGGTGGCTACATGCTTAAATGCAGAAGGAGGATACTCCAGGTTTAAATACAGAAGGAGTAGATTCCAGGTTTAAATACCGGAGTGGATTCCATGTTTAAATACAGAAATGGATTCTATGTTTAAATACAGAAGTGGATGATTTACCATATTCAAAATGATTTAATTATGTGGAAAAGATCCTGAAACGTTTTGACATGCAAGAATGTAGATCAAGGGAAACACCATGTGATCAAAAACTAGACTACCAAGAGGATGCTCAGAGATTGACTGATGTAAAAATGTACAGAGAAGCTGTGGGTAGCCTCATTTATTTGACAACATGTACTCGCCCCGACCTATGTTTTGTAGTGAGCAAATTGTCACAGCATTTTGCTGACCCCACAGAGGAGCACTGGATTACAGCAAAAACATGTTTTTCGTTATCTCAAAGGTACAGCAGATAAACAGCTGTGTTTCAGAAAAAGCAGCCCACAGTGGCACTATCAACTTGTGAAGCCGAATATATGGCTCAAGCTATGACAATACAGGAATGTATTTATCTAGAACACCTGCTCGAAGGGATGGATACCTATGTATATAAGAAGACTGTTGTTTACGAGGACAACCAGGGAACCATTGCGATTGCTAGAAACCCTGTGTGTCGGCATAGATGTAAACATGTCGATATAAAATATCATTTAATCAGATCTGTCATCAGAGAAGAAAGAATGACACTGATTTATTGTCCAACAGACAACATGGTAGCAGACGCTGTGACGAAACCTGCTTCCAAACTGAAAATGAAAAGATTTGCAGAGGTCATGTTTGGTGTGTAAATATTGACTGCCATATTCTTTTTGATGTTCTGAACTGTATTATTTTCTTTGTAAATTGTTTTTGAAGAAGTTATACAGTGTGCTATACAACCCTAAGTGGGAGTGTTAAAGTTAGAGGTTCTATGTAGGATTGTAAGTAACTGTCTAACTGTACACAACTGTTTCCACTAGAGGGCGCTATAGGCGGAGCCGCTAATGCTATAGCACCACCATCAGGCCGATTGGTGTTATATAGACCACCGCAACACTTCTGGTATTCTGAAATCATGGGAGAGAGAGTTGGGGGAGAAAATGAATGAATGTGGATGAGAGCCTTCAGCCTTGACATTAAGTGGTTGTAGCTACGCACCTACTCCCGAACTCCACATGCGCAGATTGCCCACAGAGTCTAGGTTAATCAATCTGTGCACGCGTAGTTCGGGAGTAGGTGCAAAAAAGTGACTATAGCTCGGACGAGAAAGTGCAGATCGACTTGGGATTGGTCTCTCCATGTTCAGGAGACTCATGCATATAAAAGTATATTGGATCATGTCTCCAGCACCCCCACAGCCATAGCTACAACCACTTAATGTCAAGGCTCTCATCCACATTCATTCATTTTCTCCCCCCGCTCTCTCTCCCATGATTTCAGAAACAGAAGACACAATCCGTCATTGACATGCATGTCAGCAGTAGGATGCAAGTTTAACTTTTTGCCACATCCACATCCGGCAGAGTGTAGAGAGCTCATTATCATGTTGTTTTCTACAGTTTTCCCTCTTTTCCCTTGGGCTCTGTTCAGAAGCATCTGTGTGGGGATGTGAGAGAGAGCTGCCGCCCATGGAGCAGATGTGCCAATAATGGCTACATGTAACTCCTGATTAATGTTTAAGATGTGGAAGGATGATATTTGGAAACACAAAACACACAACACGTTTTCTTTCTCCTCACAGCTTGTCTTCTTGATGTTGAAAGTTTTGCGCGTTCCTTTCTCTGTAATTAGTTCACCCTTGTTTGTTGTGAGAGACGATGAAATTAGTGGTTGTATATGCCCTTTTAATATGGCGCTCCATCTCTGTTTACTGTTGCCTTTAGACTCTTGCTTGTTCGGTTTTCCATCTGGGTTGAATTGGTTCAATTTAAATGAAAATAAGCCCTGCAGCACTCCCCAGATATTGGCTTAGGTGTTCTGTGTGTGTGTGTGTGTGTGTGTGTGTGTGTGTGTGTGTGTGTGTGTGTGTGTGTGTGTGTGTGTGTGTGTGTGTGTGTGTGTGTGTGTGTGTGTGTGTGTGTGTGTGTGTGTGTGTGTGTGTGTGTGTGTGTGTGTGTGTGTGTGTGTGTGTGTGTGTGTGTGTGTGTGTGTGTGTGTGTGTGTGTGTGTGTGTGTGTGTGTGTGTGTGTGTGTGTGTGTGTGTGTGTACTGTTCACTCTCTGCATGTGTCAGCAGTAATTGAGGTGAATCCTAGTTGGTGCTGTGTGGTCATTTGAGAGCACTTAATAGTCCACTCCTACTCAGGACTGCTGTTTCACATTCACACTGCATATAAGTCTTGTAGGAACAGCTGAAAGGAAAGTGCACCTGCTCTATATCTGTCCTCAACTGTCCTCTCTGTGCTAGTGCAGCTGTCCTCTCTGTGCTAGTGCAGCTGTCCTCTCTGCACTAGGCTGGTTGACCTATCTGCACTAGGGTGGTTGACCTCTGTGCACTAGGGTGGTTGACCTCTCTGCATTAGGGTGGTTGACCTCTGCACTAGGCTGGTTGACCTCTCTGCACTAGGCTGGTTGACCTCTCTGCATTAGGGTGGTTGACCTCTGTGCACTAGGGTGGTTGACCTCTCTGTGCTAGGGCGGCTGTTCTCCGCCAGTCAATGGCAGCCATTGAGCCTGCATAGCTCAAGGTTGGGTGCTACACAGTGGTGGTGAAAGAGGCAATTTCCACCCTACATAGTAAAGCGCTTTGAGTGAATAGAAAAGCGCTATATAAATGCAATGATCATTCATTCATTCATTAACTGGATGAAAACCGGTTAGCCGTGTTCTTATTTTAAATGTTGAAATGTTTTTACTTGAGTGGTCTGCCGTGCGCTCAATCTGCCCATTTCACATTATAATTCTCTCTCTCACTCTCTCAACACAACAATACAAAAATCTATCTTAATACATTGAGTGCCGACCATGAGATTAGTCGGGTTAACTCGCCATGTGTTGAGTGCCAAGGCCCGAGAAAACCAGAGAAAACTCAATAACCATACATTTTTCATCCATCCAGCCTGACGTTATCATTGGGAATGGGTCTGAGCTCGAAAAGGGCAAATACCGCCGCCTATCGTCTCCCGGATGGTATTGCACATCATTGGATTGGATTGGGTGGGGCTGTGCATCAGAAAAAAAGTCCGGTCCGGGGTTTTCCCTTCTCTGGCAAGCAGTATCTGTTACCACATTCACTGGGGAGGCTCGGAGCAGCTTTCGATTATGTGTTTTGGACTATAACGTTGGATCAATAAACGCGATCAATATTTGGAATGGCGATCAGGAATTGGATTAATCTTTTTGCAGAACATCTGATGTGAGGTAAGGACTCTATGTTACCAGTTTTGGGTTAATCAGATGTTTTTTTCACAGCGATCACAACGTGTGTGTGTGTGTGTGTGTGTGTGTGTGTGTGTGTGTGTGTGCATGCGTGCGTAACGTTAGCGCTAAGCACGGCATGGATAATCGATTTTTCAGCCCGCTTCTCTAGCGTGCATAAGTACACATATACTATCGATAATCTAGCGTTTATTTGAGAAACGATTAATAAATCAGCCGAAAAATTACAACGTGTTTTGTGTATTCCACTAAAGAGCTATTATCGCGGAATTTCTCTGGAATGACTAGAAATGTCCAGGGCAGCTAAGTGCCGCAGTGGGCAAGGCGCTCGCCACTAACGCAGGAGATGCTGGGTTCGAGCCCAGCTCTCGCCGTTGCTTCCGGCTTGGCTGGTCGTTCATACTAATACAATTGGCAGTATTAGGGGGTGGGAAAGCCGGTGGGTGGGGATCGGATGTTGTGGACAGCGACTCCTACAGGTCGGTTGGTGCGCCTGTACAGCAGAATCAGGAAGCAACGGGGGCAGCGTGAGCCTCCCATGCATTACTCCTCGCCGCTGAGAGAGCGCGCTGTACAGGTGAAAAGATGCGACAGCTGCCTTCTCGTGTACCGGAGGGGACACGTGATGCAAGACTTGGTCCACATTGCAGCCGACCAGTGGGAGGCATGGTCTAACAACATTCGAGACAGGAGAGGGTAGAATTGGATAATACGAAATTGGGATGGGAGAAAAATAGAAAATGGGGAGAAAAAGTAGATAAAAAAAAGAATTACTAGAAATCTCCAAAACTATACTCGTATTCAAAACGGTATAAAACGGAAATGTACCAATGAAAAAACAATCCGTTTTGTACATGTTGACTGCAAGCAAGTCATTGATAAGCGAGGGGTGTTTTAGACCCATAGCCATAAGTTAAGATATAGTTTAAGCCTTCTCAAATTTCCCCGACCTCCCATTGACTTCCTTATTGGCACGGTAGCCCTAATATGGTCAAAGGGGCGTGGAACTGAATGTGTTAATGTTACCAGATGACATCCGCACAACATAGGTTACACACAGTGTGTCTCATTCACCAATGGACTTAAGACAAAAGATCAGACACAATTTTGTCCTAGCTCCACTTAAGAAGTTTTCGGGACGATTTTGGGATTCACGAACTGTCCCTTCTCCTGGATTCGGTCTTAACTAAGAGCTAAGACAGACTGGTGTGCGCCGTGTTCTTAAGGGTTTTATTTGAGAGGAATCATGGTGATTGCGTTCATCTCAACTCTACAGATTAAATAATCATAATAATAATAAATATGACAATATTTGTATGATAAAAAATACAGTTTTACATTTACTTTACAGTCATGCCTCAAGAGGCATTGTGATGTCAGAAAATAAATAAAAACAGTACACTAACACTGCAAATGACAGTGGATAAATAAATAAGAACTAAAGCTAATCGCGTGGATATAGCTATAGTGGAATAGACTGTATTAATATTCCAGCGCTGCTGGCCACCTGTTCACACACACACACACACACACACACACACACACACACACACACACACACACACACACACACACACACACACACACACACACACACACACACACACACACACACACACACACACACACACACACACACACACACACACACACACACACACACACACACACACACACACACACAAAAGCACACCACCCGCATTTCACTGTATGCCCTGTATGCCGTGACAAATAAAACTCTTGACTTGACTTTAAAAGCACACACAAAAGCACACACACGCACACTGTATAGCCTACGATTGTAATGAATGAACAGTTGGCTTATATTATTCGAATTACTTGTTTCATTAGGAGATAGTAGATACTGTATGCGCTGCCCTATAGTAGTATGTACAGTACGTACAGTACACATCTTAGCATGACATCTTAAGGCCGCCACAGAGTGTCTGCGCGGCATGTCCACAATCGTTTGAGGTTTCAGTCAAGCGCACCACCGCTTACCAATTTCCTACATTTCTCATGCCAGTTTACTACATTTAATGCAGGTCGATGTCAACCAACACGCCGAGCAGCCTTTTGTGTGACACCGGTGCGCGACGCCTCTGTGGAGTCTGGTCCGCTCACGCCCGACTGAGCGGCCTTAAGATGTCATGCTAAGATGTGTACTGTACTGTACTGTACTGTACTGTACTGTAGTAGAACTACAGTATGACTACTATAGGGCAGCGCAGTATCTGCAATCTCCTAATAAAACAAGTCATTCGAATTATATTATGCCCACTGTTCATTCATTACGCATGTAGACTGTACAGTACGAGCACGTGTGTGTGTGCACGCGCTGTGGCAGGTGGCCAGGAGCGCGCAACAAGACGGTATAAATATGGAATATTAATACAATCTATTCCACTATGGTATAGTGTGCTGTATGATGAATTTGAATCTAATCTCATTTTGATCCGTTGCAAAGCGCTTCCTCGCTACTGCTGACCCTTGTTTTGTGCACGGCCCTCGCATTATAATGAGCTGGAGGGGCGTGTCTGTATGCAAATTAGTCAACAGGAGGTTGTCGTAAGAGAAATCTTAAGACAATGTTGGTGAATAAGTTCCAGTGTTCTGAACCTCTTCAATCTGCCTTCAGACCAAACCACAGCACAGAGACCACCAACAACCTTCTCACCACTGCTGACTCCGGCCACATCAGTATCCTCATCCTCCGCTACCTCTCTGCAGCCTTTAACACTGTCTCCTATAGCTGCCGTGGTTACCGCATTATCGCGGTATGACTATCACATCACAGTCAAGCTGATCACCGCTGTTTTTTTCAAAAAAAATTATAATAATTATTATAATTGTGTATAGCCTATTTTCTTCACGCTATGTGTTCGAAAGTTTCCACTCGCAGTTGCGCAGTTAACATTCTGATCGAACCCCAGAACGTGCTTTGCTGCTACGGAAAGTTTTCGCTTTGAATTCTGCTAAAAACATGGATCTTGTATTGAAACCCAATGGGTCTCATTCCCCAATATTTTCCAAAGAGTTCTTTTGGAAGACTTATCTTGGAACCGACTGAGACAGAATCAATGACAAGTTCACTCTGAGTCCCCAACGTGCTGGTAATATGTCTTAAGTGTCTCAAACGGTCACAGTTGTGATATATGCATTGGAGAATGGCATATGTCTCAAACGCGAAAGCGCGTCCCTGTTCAGGTCATTTGCATACAAAACAACGCCTCCAGAGCTCCTTATAAGGCAACTAATGACGCAGCCGTGTGAAAATGGAATGGCGGAAGCGCTTTGTGAGTCTTGCGACCCATCAAAATTAGATTAGATTAATGTATTGGCATCATATATAGTACAGCTCGTGGTACACCTGCCGCAGCGCGCTCACACACACACACGCGCACGCGCAGTACTGTATAGCCTACGCGCGTAATAAATGGACGCAGTATAGGCTTATTATTCCATTAATGACTTGTTTCATTAGGATTTAGTAGATACTATATATATGCTCTGCCCTATGTACAGTATAGGTACAGTCTGTATAGACTGTACTTATACTGTACGTAGGGCAGAGCATATATATAGTATCTACTAAATCCTAATGAAACAAGTAACTAGAATATATTAAGCCTATACTGTTCATTCATTAGACATGTAGGCCATACGGGCGCACACAAGACTTGTTATGGAATATTAATGCAGTCTATTTCCACGTGATTAGCTTTAGTTTTTATTTATTTATTTATCTACTGTCATTTCAGTGTTGGTGTATAGGCTATATAGTGTATTTCAATATAAGTTTAATTGATTAATGATATATTCGAAGGAATGCAGGTTTATAGCTATATCAAACAAAGGTCTGTCCCATTGTATACCAATCAATGGGATATATTGCATGTTGACCTGCATTCTTTCAAATGTATATAATTAATCATTAAAACAGATATGTAACAAATAAGAAATACAAATTCCACAGAAGGCATTAAATAATTATTATTTTCAATCATTTCACAATAATTGCATAATTGTGTTTGAATATCTGAGTAATTAAAGTAATTATACATTTGTCCAAAATAGCTGGTTCAGATATGGTTCTGTATCGTTAGTGGCTTAGCTTGGCATCAGACTGCACTATCTCGCGTACGTGCACGCGTACTGAATAAACCACAAATGTACCTCTAATACCAGTATTAGTCTGACCACACCCCTCATCAGCTTACCTTCATAAGCAGGTGTGTGGTCACCTGCTCTCCTCCTTCTCGCTTTCACCACAAGGAAGAAGTGCCTCGGTAGATCCCCACACTTGACACCATGATGGAAGAAAGGTTTAGGAGCAGCTTTGGGAAACAAGGATACGTTGACATCATATCTTTATTTTCTCTCTCACTATTTTCGAGAAAATACGGCGATATTGTCTTCGTACTGGAGTGTCTGGAAGATGATGATCATTCTAAAAACCCTCCACCGGTTTTCGTATTGGGAGCACGCCGCTGCATGCTTCTCAACTGCAGTTCCTTGCTGTGTTTGTTGGGGTGAAACCTGTCAGGCCACAGCTGAACTGTCGGACATGCCGCTGTTGTGAGAAGCGGTGCGTTCCAGGTTGGGTGAGTAGTGTTTGCTGGCGGGCTCCACTTGTCTGTTAGTGCTATGGGGGCTACTTGACAAAGTTTATGGAAACCGGCCCCAGGCTAGGGTCCTTTGTTCAGCCACCTAGGCGACAGAAGACCTTGGTCTGAAGACCATTATAGTTTTAACTAGTGGGCCGCGACCATTGACACTGGTGATCCCTGTGTGTTCTGGACGAGTGGATTCTCTCTGTCACCGTGTTAAGGCCCCATCTTTCATATCCAAATGAGAGTATTCCTTCACGAGGGGATATGTGCATGTAATGTGCGATAGCGGCAGATTCATGTTCAAAGTCAGCTACACAGGCCAGTTGGTACTGTGCTGATTCCGTCGGATGTGGTAAAGTCACCGTTGTGAAGCGGTGTTGACATCTTGTTTTCTCTTTTCTCTTAAAAAGTGAGGAGAGGTTCAGAACGGCGGCCTGTCTGGGTGAGTGTTATGTCATTGTTTACATGTTCATAGCTTACGGTTAGCCAGTCAGCTGTTAACTGCTGCGTTAGCCTGCTGGATCGCTGCATGGCCTGCTTAGGGCCTACTATTAGCCAGTCAGCTGTTAGCTGCGGGGCTAGCATGTCGTGGTCGCTAGGTAACGTTAGCTTGCTGCTATGGCCATGGCCTGGCGCGGGGTTTGATTGATTGATTGATTGAAAAGTTTATTAACAGATTGCAGAATGGGTACAGTACAGTACATCTCAATACATACAATTGTTAAGGGGATGCAGACCAGAGAAAGACTTTCGTCTTGTTTCCACCAGGGTCCCCCATTTTCAATTCATCATAACATATATGACATACATGACATACAGATAGACAGTACTGCTACATCTATACATTTATGACATATCAGATTTGCAAATACAGTACTGTTTGTGATACAAAAGTGTCCAGAAAAGGAGTGTATATACATTTGGCGTAGAAACTGTACATTGGAGGAGGTTGGTGGGGTGGGGTTGGGTGGGTTGGGTGAGGGCTGTACATTGGAGGTGGGGGGGGGGGGGGGGGGGGGTTGGGTAGGGGACATACACACATTTTACACTGTACATTGGAATGTTGACAAAGCCTTACTTGGTCATTTACTGTACAACTAGGTTAGGACATTTGTAGGGGCCAGTTTCGAATTGCAGTCTCACGTAGGTGTTTTTTGAGAGTGTTTTTGAAGGTGGGTAGTGATTCACATTCCTTTACAGCTTTAGGCAGGGCGTTCCACATTGATGTGGCATAATTGCGAAACGTGTTTAGTCCCTTGTTTGAGCCGAATCTGGGTTTTACATGATTTGTGGAGCTCCCTCTGGTGTTGTGATCGTGGTATTCACTGACCTTTGGGAAGTATTTTGACATGTACATGGGTACCTTGGTCGCGTAGTGTATCTTGTAGACCAGGCCCATTGCAAGTTGCTGTACTCTGTCGTCTACTCTAAGCCATCCTAGGTTGTCAAAGTGGGCAGGGGTGAGGTGGGTTCTAGGAGTCAGGTCAAGTAGTAGTCTGACTAGCTTGTTTTGAGATGTTTGTAATTTGTTTTTTAGTGCCTTTGAGGTGCTTTGGTACCATGAGGTGCAAGCATAGTCGTAGTACCCTTGAATGAGTGCTCCTGCTAGAGTCTTCAGGGTATTCTTGTTTACCAGAGAGGAGATCCGGTACAAGAATCGCGTTCGTTGGTTGACTTTTTTTATTACATTGGATGCCATTTTGTCACAGGAAAGATTAGCCTCTAGGATGGAACCCAGGTAGGTAATTTCATCTTTCCTTGTGATAATATTGTCACCCACTGTAACCGAGAAGCCGTCGGTCTTGCTGAGTTTGTTATTTGAACCGAAGAGAATGGACTCTGTTTTGCCCATGTGTAATGATAGTTTGTTGTCGGCGAGCCATATGCAGATTTTGCCTAGTTCCGAGCTGAGGGCTTTTTCAACCTGTAACTTGTTCTTGTCAGAGACCAGCAGGGCTGAGTCGTCCGCAAACAGGAACAAGTTGCAGTCACAAGCTGACGACATGTCATTTGCATAAATTAGGAATAGTAGCGGTCCTAGTATGCTTCCTTGTGGAACACCACAGCTCACTGTGAGGGGGGGGGATAGGGTACCGTTTACTTCCACCATCTGTTCCCTCCCCTCCAGGTAGGATTGTATCCAGCTCACTGATAAACTATCAAAACCAATTGCTTTTAGCTTGTCAATCAGAATGGTGTGATTGACAGTGTCGAAGGCCTTTTGTAGGTCCAGCATGACCATGCCGCAGTATTTGCCCGCGTCCACCTCTTGTTTGATGTGGTCGTTCAAGTAGAGAAGGCATGTGTCAGTGGAGTGGGATGTTCTGAAGCCAGATTGGAATTCGTAGATTAGATTTTTTTCCGCGAGGTACTTTTCGATCTGTTCGTATACTATTTTTTCCATGACTTTCGAGATGGATGTAAGGATAGAAACAGGGCGGTAGTTACCCGGGTCTAATTTGCTGCCCTTTTTGTGCAGGGGTGTTACTCTCGCAATTTTGAAGTCCTTGGGGACGTGTCCCTGTTTTATGGAGAGGTTTATTATGTGTGTGATGACTGGGGTGATGGCTGCTGCTGAGTCTCTGAGGAATTTGGAGGGGATGTTGTCATGGCCAGTGGCCTTGTTTGGTTGGAGGGCGCTCAGTTTTTTGAGTACCTCATCTGTAGTTACTATTTCCAGTTTGAAGTCGTCTTTGTGGACGCCTAGGTTCATGTAGTATGCTACTATGTGTTCTACCCCATACTGCCCTGAGTGGGAGGGTAGTTTGTTTACCAGTGTTGTGGCTATGTTTGTGAAGAAAGTGTTTAAGTAATTGGCTACATCCAGCTTGTCTGTGATGAGCGTGTTGTCCGTCTTTATGTTTATGTTTGAGAACCTGGTTTTGAGTTTTTTACTGCAGCCTAGTTGATTGTTGAGTAATTTCCAAAGTTCACGTGGTTTATTTTTGTTTTCCTCGGTTTTGTCATTGATGAAATTTTTTTTTGCAGTTTTGATCATGGAGTTTACGTCATTTCTTAGTCTGTTTCTTTCTAGTTTGAGTTTAGTCACGTGGTCTTGGAGTTCACTGCTCGTGCTTTTGGTAAGCTTTGACTGACTTTTACGAAACTCAGAGCATTTTTTGTCTCTGGCTTTCATAGCGGTCAGTATTTCAGTGTGCATCCATGGCTCAGCGCGATTTTTTACCCTGGTGGTTCTTAGGGGGGCCATTTTGTTTAGTATTGATGAAAATTTGGTTTTGAAGCCAAGCCAAGTTTCTTCAACCAGTGTACCATTGAGTTCATCTGACCAGTCCAGACTCTCCAGTTCAAGGTTAAAGGCCTCGCTAGAGTAGGTTTTGAGGTCTCTAGATGTGACTGTTTTGTGACAGCCAGCCTTTAGTTTTAGCTTTTTGCGGGTACAGAATATCATGTAATGATCACTTAACCCGCATGCTATAACCCCTTTACTGGAGATCTTGGACTTGTCAGAGGTCAGTATGAGGTCAATGGTAGTCTGAGTTGATTCACATATCCTTGTGGGTTGGGTGATTAGTTGGCTGAGGCCGTGCAGATCACAAAACCTATTGAAGGATTTGAAGACAGGGTGAATTTTTTTGTTGCATATCCGTGTTCCAATCCCCAATAAGAATTTTTTCCGCATCCTCAGCTCCAGCTAAGCACACATCCAAAGTATCATAAAATCCAGTTTGATCTGGCGGTCTGTATATTGTGCCGACTAGAACAGATTTTGCCCTTTCAAATAAAATTTCCACCCATACGGTTTCAATTGTCTCATGATGAAGGTCAGTACGGGTAATGAATTTGGTGTCCTTATGTATGTACATACAAACACCACCTCCATACTGGTTTCTGTCATTACGGACTATAGTATAGTTCTCTATTTCTATTTCAGGGTCTGTTACAGATGGATCAAGTTTAGTTTCAGTAAAGCATATTATGTCTACCTTACCGCTCATAAACAGGTTTCTTAATTCGTCCAGCTTATGCTTAATGCTGTTTACATTAAGGTGAAAGATGTGTAGTCCGTTTTTATTAGCTGTGTTATTGATGTCTTCGAGTTCCAGGTAATGGTCTTCTGGTGCTGCTGTGGGGGAGGGAGGGGGGGGGGCTTTGTTGTTGTCTCCGTGATGTGTTGGTGTGTGGGGAGGGGGAGTCCTTTGTCCTGTATTTTCTGGCGGCAACCTTTTGTTCTCCTGGGCTGGTAAACATAGCCAGCCTGGCCAGGTTGGCTAGTTTATCAGGCGATTTGTCCGTGGGGTTGCCGGTTGGGGGGGCTTTGTTGACGTGGGTGGGAAGGGGGGAGGGGGGGGTCGGGACCCGCGCCGTGCTGGTACAACAAAGGACTCGGTCCAGAGTCCTTTGTTCCTGGATGTTTTCGCCGTTAGCTCCGCTGGCTAGCCGGCTATCGGGCGTCGAGATGTTTAAATCCCGCGTCGGGATGGTCGTCATGGTTTCGACCCTCGGTTCACCTCCTCTCGTCTCTGCCTCACGTGTGCTCGTCTGCTGCGGCGTCATTTGGGAAGAGTTGCCGTCCGCGCAGTGGATGTTGCCACAGGTTGAGTTGTTGATATTGGTCGCGATGGTAACCTCCCTCGCTTCTTGCGCTGCCAGACCAAGTCTTCTCGCCTGAGTTCTGGTCAAGACCGGGCCTGGGTTTAGATGAATGTCTCCCGAGAGTAGCAGGATAAGGGACAAAAAGGTCTTTCGGTCCATTCTGCCATTCGGGGGTCTGTTCTTTCTTTCAGGATTGGCCGTTAATGTTGCGTGAACGGTCGCTGTCCCCACGGCCAGGTGCTTATGTTCCGTGCCGTTTTGGAAATAAAAGTCGCTGTGTACCTCCTTTTCTATTTTTGCTCTTCTCTCCTCTTCTGTCTGGTTATGCTTCATCGTTGAGTAGAGGTACGAATCCGTTATCCAAAACATAACGAGGAGAAAATGTGCGCAAAATCTCTTTTGTTTACTGTATTGACGAGGGCTCCGGGAGCTCAGGAATTTGCGACCGCTCATGGCTGTGTCCTGAAGTTCGTTGTCTTTGTCTTTGTCCATTTCCGGGTCTAACAGCCTGCAAACTACCTAACGCCTAGTTTGTCACTGGTTATTAAGCTTAGGCGACTCTTTCGAAGTTGGTTAAGGTTAGAGTTTGGAATCAGGGCTGATGTTCTATCGCCCTGCTCTAAGACAAACTTAACGGAGAAGCTAACTGCCAGTGACAAAAAACAGCTCACACATAACCCGCAACGTATCCTAAATGCATTGTAGCAACACACGTTTTGGGAAAAACACCGTTATTCACAATACATTTAGCAAAGTAAAACCAGAAGGGGTAGCTTAGCTTCTCGCGCGCCGCCGTGAGCTCGCTTCTGATCGCGTGCGTCGTTAGATCTGCGTCTCGCGAGCGGAAGCAGTAGCACCCGAACGGTTGGAGCGGCCGTTAGCTTGATAGCTATTCTGTTGAACGTGCTTTGATTTTAACATGTTTTACACTCTTGACCACGACGTCATCCTTGACAGGGGATGTTTTCGTCGACCCTGCCCTGAGCCAGGACGGCAAGGTTGCATCAACAGGGGACTGTAGTGCGGGTTGGGGCGGTGACGCTGCCCAGTTCGGACAACACAGGAGCGGCTGTGTTTCCTACGGTGTCTGTGACTGCACTTCGCTGATCTGCGTTCCGGGTAGGAACGGGGTTGACCAGACCTCATAACACGTCTTCTGGTTTTACTTTGCTAAATGTATTGTGAATAACGGTGTTTTTCCCAAAACGTGTGTTGCTACAATGCATTTAGGATACGTTGCGGGTTATGTGTGAGCTGTTTTTTGTCACTGGCAGTTAGCTTCTCCGTGCAAACGGGATGTAATGATCTGGTTGTTGTGTGAGAAACACGGCCGTGTACTCACAACTAAGGTAACTAACCTATGAAGCTATGCTTGGTGACAAGTGAGTAAAAGAATGTTCTTTCTCAGACTGTGATGACAATGAACAGTGTGTTCACACATTAACAGGTTTTCCTGTTTTAACTGGCCGTATTGAGGGTAAAATAGGAGGATTGTGTTTTCCCCCCCGGTTCCCTGGGGACTTTTTCATCCTCCTGTCAGACATGTTGTGCATTAATTGTGTCTTTTGTGTGGTAGGGATACGATGTAACTCTTAGCTTGATTGCTGAGGTTGTGCTAAATCTGCTGGAGAAACTTATTTCCTAAAGGGAAATTGGTTTGGTTGCTGTCATGTGTGCTTAGCAAGGCCTGTGGTCGATACTAATCAAGAATGATGTATTCTCTCATTGTGAAAAAAAACGGCGTTCCTCTGTTGAGTGTTTTTGGCATTTTTTTTTTTTTTTAGGTGATGATGGGTTGTGTGTGTCATGTGACCTACAACTGGGTTGTACTGGCCACAGAAGCACATGTGTATGTTGGACCGGGGTTCTTAGAGCCCTCTCTATTCTGTGTTTTTCCTTAGTAAAAATCAGATAGCAGGTTAGCTCATGCGCTGTGTGGAGCTGTGAAACGCTTCATAGAGCTGACTATGACTGTGTCATATTCTCTTTTTGTCGTTACATCGTATCATGGGTGTGGGGTCGTAAAGGGGTGAAGTGGTAACCTTTCCTCTCCCCATTGTTCTGTCGGTCAGGGGTACACCCCCTGTCCTTCAAGGTTCCCGTCACGTGGCGGTTCGGCACGTTACGGGGGGGGGGGGGGGGGGGGGAAGGGAGTTCCTGGTCCCACGGCCTGGTATATTGGGCGTGTGCACCGCAGGAATTCCCCCGCCATAGAGTACGTCACCGTGCGCGTCTCTGTTGGTAGGACTTCCGTGTGCTGTTCAGGTCCATGTGATGGATCTGTTTTCAGGGGGGGTGGTCAGGGCTAATCCTCACCAAGCGCCTATTCAGGCCTTCTGTGAGTTCGGACTCCTTCTTCCATGTGAGGAAGCCTCCATCAGAGTACAGAGCCTTCCTCCTCAGATTGTCAAAGTGAGTGGACCCTCTAGAAGGGTCCTTTTCTATTGTATGTATATTCGATTCAATTCGTTTATTGAGTGTGTATGGGTTCAGTGCCTCTTCCCCGGAGGCCCTAAAACCAGTTTTTTACATGGCTCAAGGTGCAATATATTCTTTTCAATCTGTACAGCTCGCGTGGGAAGTCTCTCTGGGGATCCCCGTCTCTTTCCTATGGGAGGGTGGTGGGATGTAAAAATGTGAAAAAATTTTACCCCGGCTGTGTAGACTGGGATACATACTGTTGATGCTTCCTTCTTTCTATTCCAGAAGTGTTGGAGTTAGGGAGTGTCACACCCCTCTTGTCGTTCCCCTGGGCGCCTTGGGGATTCAATGACAGGTCTAAATAGCCTGTTCATTGATGGGGGTGTGTCCCGACGCACGTATAGTGCTAGCTCGCTGTAAACAGGCGATTGACTGGCACGCCTTGGTTGCTTGTGGTTGAAACAGCGTTTTTATAAAGCAACTGAGATGGGGGTTTTTCCTCTTCCGACGACCACATCCCATGACCTGGGTGGGTTGTCGACGGATTCTCGTTCATGTCTGGGGGATGATGACGGGATGGATCTGAACATATGTGGTGGGGTCTCACGCCCTTGGGGTGGGCCACCAGGCGCGGTTCGTCCGAACGTCTGGGTGGCGCCTTCTTTTCATGTTAAGATCAACACGCATATCTGCCCTTCTCCTGGAGTAGGCATGTCGGCGTGGTTAGGGCACGGGACTGGCTGGTCACGCTGGTCCAGATCAGTTGAACCCGTTGTCCGCCGGGGATGCAGATCTGCTGTTCTGGTACCCTGAGGGACTTGGGCTTTTTTCAGGGGGAAAAATGCCAGGTCGGTCTGGGTGTCACAGGGTTAAGCGCTATGGAGACCCTGGTTGGGTATGTTTTTACTCAGCACTGTCGTCATGGCTTACAGCCATGCCATTCTGTACGCGCTCGATCTCGTCGGATCTCGGCCGCTACACAGGTTGGTCCTGGTTAGTACTTGGTTGGGAGACCGCCTGGGAATACCAAGTACGGTGTGCTTAGGGGCTGGTTCTCCATTATTTTTCGCTCCTCTCTCACGCATGGCGAAGAGGGGCCTGTGGGGGTGGTTTTTTGACCTCCTCTGGTGACCCTGTGCTTCCCGTACCGCCAGGCCCGGTCCGAAGTGATGTTTGCGACCCGTAGGCCTGGGTTAACCCTTTTTTGAAAACTGAAACACTTGTACTGCGGTATAGCCGGTGTATACCCGCAGGTGTGTTTTGGAGTTTTTTCTTGAGGGGTTATAGGAACAACCACCGCATTGGGTAACACCGAGGTGGTTGGTTCCCTGGTGTGTTGGTGCAGTGTCAACTCCCGGGTTCACCGTTTGAGGGTGCCCCTGCACGTTCATGACGTCTGCCAATCGTGTCAGCCTTCTCTGCGTCGACCCCTCTGGGTGGGGGTTTTTAAATGGAGGCTTGGTCATGCAACAACGCCAGCATACGCCCCTTCCGCCGGGGCAGCTGTGTTCAGCTGTCCCCTCTGGCGCCTGTCTCGTCCGCAGTCTCCAGGCTAGGGTTAACAGCCTGTTGCCTGGTTTTTCCCCGGTGCGCTGCCTGCTTCCGTTGGTTAACCTTTTTTGTGTGCTTACGGCCATGCTGACTGTCTGTTCTGCAGGGTTAGTGTGCCAGGCGGTGTACTGTTGGGGGGACGGGGCCCGCTCGGCTTACGGCCATACCGACCTGAACACGCCCGATCTCGTCCGATCTCGGAAGCTAAGCAGGTTCTGGCCTGGTTAGTACTTGGTTGGGATACCGCCTGGGATTACCAGGTGCAGTAACTGGGGGGCCTTTGTCCGAATACGCTGGCGATGTGGGGGGCGGGGCACTACGTGCCCACCTGGTGGGGTCTTGATGCTGGCATCATGGACTTCTCCGGGCCCCCATTCCAGGGAGTCCAGTCCTTTTGGTGGGTCTGGGTCTTCCTTCGCGCTCCGCTGCTACGGCCTTGCCACGGGGTTGGGTTTGCCCTTGACCCCGTGATTCTGGGGGCAGTGACGAGGTTGTTCCTCCGTTCGTTCCCGGGTGGCATGCGGGTTGTGCGTGTGTGTAGTCGTGGGGTCAAGCCACGGTCTGCTCACCCTGTGCGTTAAGTTGCTTGAGTGCCTCTTCGCACGGTCGGGTCCGTCGCCTTCCCGTGAAGCCTCTAATAGGGGGGATACCCTCCATTAGGGGGGGTCGGGGGGGCTCGGCCCTCCCTGTTCTGATGGTTTTGGGGGGCTGTCAGCGGGGTGTATTTGTCAGCCAGTGGCTCCGCTTGGCCTCCCTTGTGCAGTGTGATGCCAAGCTAAGCCACTAACGATACAGAACGATAGGTTATGACTATAACCAAGTTCTGTTAGTTAGGGGCGATGCTTGGCATCAGACGGCCGCTGCAGCCCTTGTCCTCACCTTGTGGTGAAAGCTTGGGAAGGAGGAGAGCAGGTGACCACACACCTGCTTATGAAGGTAAGCTGATGAGGGGTGTGGTCAGACTAATACTGGTATTAGAGGTACATTTGTGGTTTATTCAGTACGCATGCACGTACGCGAGATAGTGCAGTCTGATGCCAAGCATCGCCCCTAACTAACAGAACTTGGTTATAGTCATAACCTATCGTTAATCCAGCTGCCCTGTGATCAGATGAATCCATATTATTTATTTTTCCGACATCAAATGCGTAATTTCTTATCGTACAGATATTGTCATATTTATTTTAATTATGATTAAGTAATTAATTCCAAGGAGGCCTGTAGCGTTGACATGAAGGAATCACTATGAGAACACAGTCTGTCAAGTTAATACAATTTTCAATTAGTCAATCAATCATAAGTGTGCTCCTCAGCACTCTTAAATCTGCTCTCAGCCACGCTCAAATCTGATCTCAGGAAAATTTGGGGAATCGCGCTACCAGCGCTAATATGTCTTAAATGGGCAGAAATCTGCCTAAGAGGGCATTTTTGGTCGTAAATCCGTTCGGGAATGAGACCCATTAACACTTTAATCGCCGAAGACGCTGGGCAGCGTCTTTCCCCGCCATGCTTATTCTGCCGAAGACGCTGGACAGCGTCTTTGATATCAATATTTCAAAAATCTGTGATCGAAATTATATTTCTCCCCCGGAGACATTATATGTACTGGTGATCCCCTCTCAACTCTCCAACGATTCAAGAGCGCCATCTGGTGGCCGATCGGCCGATCGCCCAAACAGGAAGTGATGCGGATGAAGTGGTGCTCACCCATATTTCGTCCGGGCACTCGCTATCGTTAGCAGGACTCCATCTTGACACACTGGATGTCGATCGGTTGCAAATAACTCGATAAACAACATGATTTGGACGTATATATACTATTATACAATCTGGAAATGGATCGGATATTTCTACATCCCATAATAGGAATATTTCAGTTCCACGCTCATCGTCCAATGGCGCGAGGAAGATACGGTAAGATCCAGCGTTATTTTTCAACGTGTTCTTTACTAACTGCTCTAATGATCATATCACCCACACTAGATGAATGATATAACGTTGCCCACGGAATTATAAACGACCCCCCGCCCATCCGGTCAACATCAGATCATACTTAGTAACTCCTAGAAGCACATCCAGTTGACATTTTTTATCTCGCACAGATTCCTATCAAACTGTATTTCATCATCAATATAATGCATTTGGGGCTATAAATCAAGTTCTGGAGAAAGCTGCAGAAAACAATAAAAACATACTTATACTTTAGACCGTATTTTAGTATGAATATGTGAATGAAAAAGTATAACGTTGCTACACCCTGAACAATAGATATAGGACGTTGAATGGGCCATAGTAATGTCAATTTAGCAATACAATTTAAAAGGTTATAGCCCTGCAAAGAAGGGGAACTTCTCCATGTTAAATAGGGCTGGCGAGGGATGGTAAATTATTAATTTAACCCTGGCGATCAAAGTGTTAATGTTACTTCACCTGTTTGGGAACACTTTGGCTTTGAGCCTGATGAAGAGGGAAAGCCAAATAATTTAGATGAGATAGTGTGCCACATTTGCAGCAAGAAAATAAACCTAGTAGGAGCAGATTAGCTACGGAGCTAACTGAATAAAGACACTCACAAACAAATACAGAGGACTCACATGTATACTTGTGGAATAACACGTCACAGCCGAGTGTACTATCTGCACTGGAAACTCCATGGACTAATTAATTAAACACTTGCAGATTCATCATGGAAGGAAATGGAGTATGTCGAGTTCATACGTGCAATGAATGCTGAGAGGAAATGTTTTGCCACAGCAGTTAATGTAGCTGGAAACCCTTCAGAAGCGCGAGAAACTCCCTGCAGATGGTAACAAAGCAAAGCTTATAACCGAGAAAATAACCAAATGTATTGTGCTGGACGAACAGCCCCTTTCTGTAACGTTAGGTATCCGACGCTTAGCCTCGCTTCATGTTGCCAAACTGGCATTTGATCTATGACACGGCTATCCCAAATAAGTACAATGTTGTGTTTCTTTTTCGAATGTAGTCAAGAGTAAAGACCATAACCGTATTATAAAAACAGCAGTAAAAGTGTATATTTTCAGCACTATGTTTGTTTACCAATGATTTAAAAATATCTGCGCATTGCACCGGTAAATGTGAGGACAGGAAGCCATCATGAAATCGCTGTAGTAAAAAAAAAATTATGGCGGTTACCGCAGCGGTTTGAATGGCTTCGCTAATTTGTGCGGTAAGGAATATCGCGGCAGCTCTACTGTCTCCCACACTATCCTTCTAAAGCCTATCTGACCACCTCAGCCTCACTGGTACAGCTCTCTCTTGATTCCATTCATATCCCTCCAGCAGGAAACAGTTTGTCAACGTCAGAGCCTCCAGTTCTACCCTGGCCCCAGTCAACCAGGGCGTGCCTCAAGGCTCTGTGCTTGGCCCCATCCTTTTCACCATTTACATGTTCCCCCCCTGGGCAGATTATACGTCACCATGGCTTTCTCCTATGCTGACGACACACAGCTGTATCTCACTATTAAACCATCCGCTCAGCTCCCCCCTCAGTCCTACATGTCATGTAGTCAACTGCCTACATGAAATAAAATCTCAAGGCCCACAAGAAAGAGCTCATGGTTGTGGCTCCCAAGGTGCTGCTCTAGAAGATTGGAGATCTACTTCTGGATGTGGATGGCTGCTCCATCTCCTCATCCCCTGAAGTCTGCAACCTGGGTGTATTACTGGACCTGGGTGTATTACTACACTCTCCTTTCAGTCTGTAACAGAAACTGCATTCTTTCACCTCAAAAACATCTCCAAACTCCGGCCTTCACTCACTCACTCCTTCATCACCACACGCCTTGACTACTGTAATGGAGTCATGTCTGGTGTACTCAGCAACACCCTGGACAGGCTCCAGTATGTGCAGAACTCAGTTGCCAGGGTTTTCACCCACACCAAGCCCTGGCAGCAAATCACTCCACCCTCATCAACCTCCACTGGCTCCCGGTCAAGTCCAGTATCTCATACAAGATCCTTGTCCTTACTTGCAAATCCTCCTCCATCGTTTGGATTTTAACGATGCTTGATTCTGCATGTTGTTGTTTTATTTTATTTTTTAATTTTTTTACCTTTACACAAGTCATATTCACAATTGACTTCATACATTTTAACCTGTAAATGATTGCATACAGTTTCATTTTGTTTTTGTTATTCAGTTTCAGTTTCAGTTTCAGTTTATTCAAAAAGGACAGTACACATTAATCAACATTTCTGTAAATTTGCCAGTTTTAGCCAGCTGGCTAATTCGCAACTGTAGTCCTTTTGGCAAGATGTTATAAAACCATACACCTGAAACGGAAGCATTAAAAGTAAAACACAATATTTATAACACAATCCAACATAATAGTAAAAGCAATAACTAAATACACAATGAACTGATTAAAAGTGATCACATGTTTGATTTGTCAATAGCCAGGTCCGAGGTTCTCTGTAAAAGTGTGGTAGGTAGCACAGTATCGTATTTCAGTTGGCAGGACGTTCCAAAACTGAGTGGCTCTGACTGCAAAACAGGACTGACTGAAGGAGCTGGACCTAAATGGCACAGTACAGTTCCCGCTCTGTATTATTTAATTAATGATTCAATAATACATCCATTATCTTTTAATTTACTTTAAGTTACTATAATTGCAACAAACATAATGTTACAGGTCAGGATGGTGGGTAGCTAGCTAGCTATCTTAGCTATATTCTTTTTTTTTATCTACTTTTTCTCCCTTTTTCTGTATTTTTCTCCCATCCCAATTTTAGTCGTTATGCCAATTCCCCCCTCCCCTTCCTGGTCGTTGTGCGCATTTCCCCCCCACTTGCCGGTCTAGGGAGCCCTGAAGTCTATCACATGCTTCCTCCGACACATGTGGAGACAGCCAGCCGCTTCTTCTCACCTGCCAGCGAGGACTCTCACTGGGGAGGTGTAACGCGTGGGAGGATCACACTACCCTCCCCAGTTCCCTCCCTCGCTGTGCAGCAGGCGCCCTTACCGACCTGTAGGAGTCGCTGTTTACAACGACCAGGATACACCCCACCGGCTTCACACCCGCTGACACTGCCAATTGTATCAGTATGGACGACCGCTGACAGCCGGATTCTATATCAGTGTCTCTTGCGGTGGTAGGCAGACGCTTAGTCCGCTGTGCTACCCGGCCGCCCTCTTAGCTATATTCTTATGTTTAAATGTCAGTGCTTCAACATGCAGGGATGCAGTTTTTTCAAAGTGTTCACCATGCATTTGACACACAGTCTTTAGCAATTCGTCAAGTATAACTTGTTTGCTGTCTCGCTGTTGAGAATAAGACAAACGTTATTTAACTTTCACTTGACCGGTGCAACACGTCAAACATGGTAACATACACTTGTTGATTTGTAGTTCGTGTTTAGTCATGTTAGTAGTGCACCCTCCCTTGCACAAAATAGGTTTGGCACAGGTGTTGCCAAACTAGCAAGAGTGAAATTTGTTTCATCAGAATTAAATGTTTTATTTCCTTTGGAATCAGGATTTTGGAAACAGTTCCAATTTCATGATCAACCCTACCAGGCGGCCACACATACAATATTTCATATTTCTGACATCAATTCCACCTTGATCCTACAATGATTTCATATCGATCCAGCTGATCAGCGTGTGTTCAAAACGAATGCCGTTACTGGCTATCAAAGCATCAAAAAACTACCCCCCCCCCCCCTTTCATGCATTCATGATGAAACATGATACCTATTATATACATTTGATTTGGAAATAGTAGTGTGTCCAGGCAAGAAACGCCAACGCTTATAGCAGAATTCACGTAGCGCCCTATAACTCAGCTTTTCAGGAATTAGCCCAGATCACTCCTAAACTATACAATATTCACCATGGGATAATGCGCAAACGTATACATGAACAAATTATCTCTTTTTTGCATGTTTGACGGAAGAAAGTGACTGTCAAATGACCATAGTTTTGTCTCCATAGCTATAATATAGAATATAGATATAGCTCTCCAAACATAGTGAAGCACAGTGAAAGTAGGCTATGGAAACCTGGCGCATTAGCTACAAGGATAAGGGTAATGGCTGGCGCCATTAGGATCTCACTACTGAGTACAATGGTGCAACCCACAAGTTTCTACGACAAACGGTTCAAAAGATCCAAAAAAGGGGGCAGGACTTAAGCATAGGGGGCAGGGCAAACATGGACCAATGAAAGAGGATATCCCTACTGAGTACAATGGTGCAACCCTACTGAGTACAATGGTGCAAACGGAGATATGAAATGGGTTATGGGCATGGCTTCAGAATGGGGGAGTGGCTTCAGAAAAGGTGTGTGGTAGGGCGGCTACGTGGTGCAGTGGGCAAGGCGCTTACCACGAATACTGGAGACTGGGCTCAAACAGGTTCGCCTCCCTGCTCGAGCCCAGCGCTCCACATTGCTTTCAGTGGTCGTCCGCACTAATACACATTGGCAGTATTAGGGGGAGGGAAACTGATGGGTTGGGATCGGGCGTTGTGGACAGCGACTCCTACAGGTCGGTTGGTGCGCCTGCGCAGTAGAATCTGGAAGCGACGGGGGCGGGGCCCCTCCAAAGCCCAGACCTCTGACGCTGAAAGATCGAGCCGAGCAGGTGAAAAGATGCGACTGCTGTTACCTCGAGTATCGGAGGGGACTTGTGCTATGTATGACTTAGTCCACATTGCAGCCGGCTTGTGGGAGGCATGAAACAGCGTTCAAAGACAGGGGAGGGTTGAATTGGATGATACGAAAATTGGGATGGGAGAAAAATAGAAAATGGGAGAAAAAGTGGATAAAAAAAAGGGGGGTGTGGTTAACATTAACCAATGAATGCAGAAGTCTGTACTGAGTTGATTGACACCTCCCTTAAGTCTCTACGACAAGCGGACACACACACACACACACACTCATGCTCACTAAAGCGTATCATTAAATAGATTTAATTATCAGAGTTTCAGAGTCTCTGAATAACGACAACAAGAGCAGAATGCATTCAAGTTTCAAACAAATGACTCGTCAGTACATTTCTAATTAGAGCTGAGCAGAGGAAAAAGATTGGTATTAACCTGAGCTTGTGCAGTGTGTGTGTGCGTGTGCGTGTGCGTGTGTGCGTGTGCGTGTGTGTGTGTGTGTGTGTGGTTGTGTGGTTTTCCCTGTGAAAGTGTAAGAGGCTCATTCATGTGCCTGTCCCTTTAAGTGAAAGTTTTAGTTTTTTTTACGTACCATGGCAACTGCAAGCCTTAATTGATTCAAATCCTTTTTTTTTATCAAATATATATATTTAAACGAAATATATACAACAATAATAACAATAATAATGACATTAGCAATCCTAAAAATAATAAATACAGAACATAGAAACATAAAAATCTATTTATACTACAGACACCACAAAAGACACCACAAAAGACATTTCAGTAGTAATTTATTCAAATCCTAACTGACACAAATCCATCCTCCCATGCATTTCAATGAGGCGGTGCTTCTGTCACTCTCACAATAATTAAAGCAAAACGATAAGAGATGAAGCTTAGATTTTTGAATATGAGTACTTCAGGGAGTTCATGAAGGGTTGTGTGCGATAATGTGTAATTCCGTTGACAATTGTGGCCCATGTGGCAATCGGAAGACAAGCGAGGGAACGGTGAAATCACAGATTTCAGCTAGAGTGGAGAGTCCCTTAGTGTGTATGTGGAGCGTGACTGTCAAAGAAATGGCCATAAGTTGAGATAGAAATGTCCAATTCCATTTATTTCTCTTTTATGAGTGGGGGCACAGTCGTGGCATCGTTTTGATGTGTCATTTCTATATCCATGTTCAAAATTTAGATCACTGTCGCAATTTACAAAAGGTGATGGTAAGACAAACAAATTCAGCTTCTACACTCTAGTTTTGAACATTCCGCTATTCATTCCTATGGATGAAAATAGCCCCTTTAGAGTTGATTTTCACCCAAACCCTGTGGTGAATCTTTCCAAAAAGTAGTTTTTATACCTTAGACTTGTGTGAGGTGTGAAAGCTCTGGGAGGAGTAGTCGGGACAAAAATTGGCAGAATAATAATAATATCGATTTTAAAAGTGTGTGTGACTCTGTGCTCGAGTTTGTTTGGCAGTTGTGAACCTGCGTGGGTCTTTTATAGTCAGCTTTGTAATGAAAAAAGTGTTGGCCCATCCACCGTACCAAGCAGCACTTTAGAGTGCTCATGTGAACACAGTCCATTCAGAACTAGATGTTAAGTGTGGCTGCTATGTCCTCCGGGGTCCATGACAACCAAGGTCTATGATAACAGCAAAACCAGATACAAAGCAGAGCACAGCAAATAAAGTATAACCTTGGCTGAGAGCTTCTCTTCACTACTGTAGTATATTGGTAGTATTTGTATTTGTAATAATATAATGTATGAGAGTGTAGTCAAGTGTGTGGCTGTGGATTTAGGGATTAAGTTTGGGACTTACGTCTCTGGTTTCTGGCTTTGGGGGAGAGTTTCTGGCTTTCTGGCTTTGTAGCGCATCTCCACAAATATTGATTGAATTTTCCTTGGTCATGGAAATAAAATATTGAAATTCTTACGTAATTCGGGTGGTGTTCCACTTTAAGTCCTTGTGATTTTCCATCCCCGAGCAGATGTTGTGATATATATATATCAATATCACAAAAAGTCACTCCGAATATCATGATATACTGTATATATATATATTTATATTATTTTGTATTTATCAACCAGCCCTATCTGTGTTTCTCCCTCTGTCCACCAGGACCTGTCAGCGCTGCAGTGTGAGGTGGGTGTTCTGGTGTTCTCAGTGACTGACAGACGTAGTTTCCACCGCACCGCTCAACTCCGACTTCTCCTGAGGGAGACTCAGCCCCAAACTCCCATCATCCTCGTTGGCAACAAGAGTGACCTCGTCCGCTCGCGCGAGGTCAGCGCTCAAGGTAATGATGTACAATTGACTTTTCTGCTTTAAAAGAAAATAACGTTTGAGACAGACAACCAAGGTTTCCAGTCATTGAACAAAGAATTGGAAGTGGGAGAGAGCGTAGGTTTATTCCACTGTAAGGCGTAACTCAATTATGATATATTGTTGCCTCGACGGCTTCCGTCTTCCCCCATGTTAAGAACTCCCATAGCATCATCCCTCTCTTCCTCTCACTCCTTTGTTCCTTGTGATCATCACACAGTGAGTGTTGACATGTTCAGCTCTGTTCATCTTGGCAGGGGACCGTGGCTGTCAGGAGAAATAGCAGAAGTATGGACTTTAAACGGCACAGGGTGGGTGCAGGGGGGAGGGGGGGTTACTATAGCAGGTAAAATCAGGAGCCATATCCACTGTTTTATGAACATGAATAATATTCATCCTCCATATGTATAGCCCGCAACCACCTCCGGAGGCAGCAAACCTTATTCTGTTCTTAGGTGTTCTGATTTGTTCTGATCTGAATTCTCTTTGTTTACATTGCCTCGCTTCAGTACAGTCATCGGGCGTCAGGCATTGCTGTTAGCCATCGAGGGAATGCTACCTTTAAAAGCAGTTAGCTCTGTTTCGCTGCTCAAGATTCAAGAGATTCAATTCTCGCGGGCCGCCACATGCGTTCCTCCTCACACTGTGGATTGGAACAGAGGAATTACGTTGATAGGCTTTCTGGTACACTGACTTTGATGTGTGAAAAAAGTGTGAGAAAAAGAAATAGGGATGGTTCAGTATCAGGCATGATAGGACAACAGTAAGATTTTGGTGGGACAAAGTGGGACAGATAGATAATGTACATTTTTTTATTAGAATAACTCGTCTTCTCCAAATAGATAAAGGTTAAATCAAAATAAATACAAATTAAATACAGAATTATATCTCTCCACATTCATCTTGGCACTGGCAGCCGGCTTGTTACCACCTAACATCTGTTTTAAATATTAAAACTTTATCACTTGGGGGCGCCCCAGTGGCGAACCACATAGCGCGCTCAGCCGCGACACGGCCGACCCGGGTTCGACTCCCGAACCGTCGTTATTTGCTGAATGTCTTCCCCCCACTCTGTCTCCCATTCCTCATCTGTCTCTCCCTACTGGACTGCCCAGTAGAAATAAAGCGATAAAACGCCAAAAAATAAATCGTTAAAAAAACTTTATCACTTGACAGGAATGTCTTGTGTTCGATATATTTTTTTTTGCTTCGAAAAGAGGGACATCCTCTCAATATGTGGGACGCGGTCTCAAATGGTGGGACAGTACAACCAAAAGGGGGACACCTGGTCACCCTAGCTATGATGTGAAATTGAAACAAGGCCAGTACATTTTTCAAAGTCACAGAAATAAACCCATAAAATCATATTAGTAGTGACCTACTGTCTGGCTGTAATCTGCGGCTGCTGCCCTGTAGTCTGTTTCAGCTCAGACATTGTTTTTATGTGTCTGTTCACTGCTTCTATAAGGTGCAAAAGACATTCATCCACTCTGGTCCCCTTAGAGGCAGCACCACGTGCTCTGTGGAGCAGCTAGAATATCATACATAATGCAAGGCCTGCAGCGGAGCTAGTATGTTACCCGGCAAAAAAAGATTCTCCGCTTTTGGCTTGGAGCTCTCTTTTGGAAGATGGATTGTGAACACGGCCACTTGAGTGATGACTAGTGTGGAAATGTCGTTGATACAGCACTGCAGTGGTGAGGAGTTCAGCGATGGGAGAGAATATACAATTGAACTTTCTCAAACAACGATTGAGATTGGAGGATCAAGAAAATAGGGTGGGGTTTGGGATAGGTCAATCTGCTAGTCCCCCAATGGTAAGGGGGGAGGGGTTTTATGACCTCACTAACTTGCTTTGATTTGATATGTTTATTTGCGAAGGGACAGTGCAAGTTAATGAACAAAACTCCAATTTATTACAACAATGTATTACAAAGAAAAGCTTGTAAATAAGCCAGATATAGCCACGGCTAGTTTCCATCTGTTGTCCCTTAAGAGATGTTACCTGGAATCATAAAACATCTGACATTTGATTATAACAACAATGACAGTAGTAGAAATACATGTGTACAACAAATCACAATAACACTTTAATACATAATATAAAATACATAATATTTCAGTAATTAATTCACTGCTATCTTTCAAACATACTGCTCGACTTTGTGTGTGCAGGTTTGGTGCATTCCTTTAATTGGAACTCCTCCTGCTCTTATCATTCTAGGCCTTCATCTCTTTCCTCATCTCTTTCTCTCTCTCTGTGACAGGCTCATATTCATATATATATATATATTTTTTTACCATACAATAGCTCATTGGCCATGGTTGTAATGATAATCACCTGCTATTTGATTAAAATAACCTGTGGTTTGCAACCAAGATGTCTTGTGATCGAATGCTATGAATAGGCTTCATGTTACTCGTTATTCTTGTATCCAGAGCTTTTCGAGATGAGCTGCTTTTGGGATGGTGTTTTGTTTAGGCAATCTCGTAGCACCTTTCTCCGCTCATGTCGCCCCTCCATACTTTAAAACGCTTAAACCGTCGGCGCGGAGGGTGACGTTGCGGTTCTTCACTTCCAGAGGCATTGAACATAAAAACGTCGCCGCTCATTATGAGTTAATGAGCTCCCTTCTTCCCCTGCTATCAAAGGTAATTTGATCGCTAATTAACACATAACGGTTTCATTTGCACCAATTAAGAGAATTGCCTCCCACCATTTCTCACCCCTCCGTTGCCGTAGTGATCCCCATTCAAGCTTTCCCCCTCAGACATTTTCCGTTATTTGCTGTGTCCTGGGGCTATCCTGGGTTAATGGTACACTAGATCTGAAGAGGCAGGTGATTAAAGTGTCTGAGGTCAGGCGGAGAGGAGCTTCGCTGTGTTATAGCAACATAAGGAGAGATGAAGTGCTTCATCATGTTACTAGTGCGGATGCCCCCGCGACACCACTGCATGTGCTCTCTCGCTCTAAGTGTCGACTTCACCCCCTCACCTTCTGCCTCCTCTTCACTCTCCACATCTCCCCTCAGAGGCCGTGTCCAGCGCGGCCCTGTTTGACTGTCTGTACCTGGAGATATCCGCCTCTCTGGACCACCGCACCCTGGAGCTCTTGGAGTGCGCCGTGAGGGTTGCCAGGGGCCAGGCGCCGTGGCCCCCGGGGACGAGCGGGGAGGACATGGCCGGCGGGGGACGTAGCGAGAGCATCACCTCCCGCGCCAAGCGCTTCCTGTCCAGCCTGGTGCCCCGGTACCCCCGTGACAGGGAGCGAGAGGCGGGCAAGTTCCTCCGGCAGAAATCACGCTCCTGTCACGACTTGGGCGCCCTGTGATCACAGACGAGGAGCTTTATCGGTAGGGAGATAGGGGGAAGGAATATGGTATGCAAACACAGAGAGAGAGAGAGAGAGAGAGAGAGAGAGAGAGAGAGAGAGAGAGAGAGAGAGAGAGAGAGAGAGAGAGAGAGAGAGAGAGGAATATTGTGAAGATGAATGAGCTGGAATAATGAGAGAACAGTTTGAGTGATGTCTGTGACAGGTGAACACAAGAGAACAGGGAGGTAAGTGATAGCAAGGCTAGAGACGTTGTTTGTGTAATGGGTTAATTCATATAGAACATTTTGTAATAGAGAACCAAGTTTCTAAAGGTGACCCCTTGAAGACGCTGCTTTAGAACACTTGTAAATATACTGTATTAGTGACACCCACCTGCCGCCAGCATTGTTTTCATCGAGAACAAAATAAAAACTACTTTCAAGTCCTTGAAAAGTCACGGTGTGCTTGCCTTGGTTTTCTGTTTTCACTAATGATTTAACCCTTTCACTGCCACACGACAGAAGGTTAAACCTTTACTATATGATTTTGATCTGTTTTGTTCTTATGGACTGAATATGTAATTTGTATTTTATGGTTGAGAATTGTGATATCTAACTTATGAATATTGAGTGAGCTTTTATTCACTGTTTTGTTCGTTGTGATGTTTTCTTGTGAGTACTTCAATGTTTGTGGTTTTATATTTTTATTTTACTTTTTTGTGTGTGTTTGTATTTTTAATGTTTGGACCCCAGGAAGAGTAGTCTCACTTTGGTGTAGACTAATGGGGATCCACAATAAAACAAAACTATCACACAACCGACGGTCACCGTGGCAGTGAAAGGGTTAACCTTCTGTGTATTGTCACAGTGAAAGGGTTAACCGTTTTGGTAGTGAAAGGGTTAACAGTTGTCCCCTATTGATGACCTATGTTAAACCAAAGACAGTCATAGCAGTTGCCCAGATATCAGATGGCCTCTGGGCGAATGGGCGCGATTTATGATTTCGGTCATCATAACCCATCTTATTTGCTCTTTTGCAGACAATGTGGTATCCATGGCGACAGATAGAGGAATAGTTGCAAATGGCTTGGGAGGGAGGGAGAGATAAAGATGAACTTGGAGAGCATAAGAGGAGGAAAGGAATAGAGAACAGATTATTGTATGTAGTAGTGATGGTTGCCAGGTTACAGTCGTCTAGGAAACATGGAATCGTTGATAGTCTCCATTCCCGTGATTGTGTCCCAATTCTTTTTCCATTTAATCTGCGACACACACCCCCTTGTAAATAGTAAGAGGTAATGGGAAATAGAAAACATATACATTTCAAATAGAGATGCAGATGATTTTGGCTCATGATGCGGTCTACTCATCTGTACTACTCTTCACTCAGCACATCCATCATCCCACCTCCTCCACCCACATGGAGAAAAGATTAGAGCATTTCATAGGTCATTATAACAAACAGTCATTTATGTTATCAAAGAGAAGGTGGAAATCTGCTGTGTGAAGGAAAATTAATATAATCTAAAATGGTGGCATGAAATTCTCTTTCCATTCCCCTGACTCCAAACCACTGGAGTGAAGCAATGCTATAGTTTGGACTCTAGAAACATAGAATACAGGCTCCCCCTTGTGGCCGTATAACAACGGACCATAAAGTATGCCCCCACACACACCGTCACCACAGCCCACCCCATAGAAAATACACCATTACCAGGCTAGCAGAGTTTGCTTATATCCAGTATACGAATCCAACCAATTACAAAAACATTAAGAGGGATTGCACATCGAATCAAAGGAATACACAATGAAGAGCCAAATTATTGTAAGTCAAACATATCTCCCCAAACCCTCTGGCTAATGTCTAAATCTTTGCGGTTAGATGGTAGTCTTGAGAATTTTCTTGTATGCAGTGGCAATTAACGTGCCAAGAAACATACGTGACTAGGTTATTAGCAAGGAAAAACTGACTATACCCACAGGAACTACTGCTCAAGAGTTTATGAATTTCAAATAATTAAATTAGTGGCCAATTACGCAGTGGTGTTAGGGGGGGGCACTTTTCTGAACACTTTGCATCAAAGGACAAGTATGAAACAAATTAACACAAGTATATGCACATTGGTCATTGTTTATCTTATCAATAGCTGTTGTGACAGAATCAGTGGATCAAATAGTCTCTCCCCCCCCCCCCCCCCCCCCCCCCACAGTATTGCTCAGTTGAGTTTCCCAGAGTTGTCTGCTAAGTCTTTGCATAAATGGCATAGATTAACCACTTGAAAGATTAGGCAATGAAGTCCACAATTATTCATAAACCACAGAATGCATTAGGTTATTTAATTATTTAATCAGGATTTCTTTATGGAATGATTTTATGTAGAATCATTAGAATGTTAGTGTATTATGTAAAAGCAACAAAAGAAACTACAAGAGACATGGATATAGAATGGAACGGAAGCCACTGGGCTGAAGGCTCTGGAATGAAACGGTCTTCTCAGAGGCTGCAGGCCTGCAACCGCTTGTCAGCAATCTTGAGAGACACCCAGGTGTTGAGCATTGAAGCTCTCAATTTGCACCACACCAGATGGTCACTCAGCCCAAAGATCTGAGCGGCAAATTGAGCGGCAGCGTCTGGGGAGAGGACCGTGGAACAGCCAAGACCTGCAGGGGGGGGGGGGGGAGAAAGCAAATAAATCAAAATGAGTGAGCGAGCCTTGAATGGTAAGTTATAGTCGTTTTCACAACACGCATACAGCACTCATGAATATAAAGTGCATACCGCTTGGCATGCGGAGGGAAGACCACACGTCTTGCGCCCCCCAGTCAGGAGTGAGCGGTGGGCAGTTGATGACGGGATAGGCCGTGTTTCCTGACATCACTGGTCCGAGACCATTGCTTCTGCCGGCCACAGCCACAAACACGGTTGGGACACCATCACCTGAGGGAAATCAGACTAATTTAGTATTTATAATACTAATGCACAAGGGATATTTAAGTATTCTTAGGTCGTATGTGGTGGCGGCTGACCAGGGGTGCTATTAGATTATTATTTAGATTCACTAATCAGCAGTGGAAAAGACCAAACATGCGCTACAAGAAGCACTATTATATGGAGAGTGTCTGTTGTGGGAAATCCCATTTGTGGTGAGTCTATACGATAGTGGTGGGCCACCACAAAGAAACCTAATCGCAAACACTCAAACAGGATGCTCTGGAAGCAGAAGGAAGGTCACGTCACTTTGAAATGCTAATTGAAAGCACACAGTATTGAGAAGTAGGTGGATCAGAGGTTGAAACAATGATATATTGTATTTGAATGAAAACTGTGCAATATTCTAGCGCACAGCAATGCATTTGTAGTTAAAAGTAAAACAAAAGGTTTCAAAGAGGTGCTGGACCGGTGCTTCACTCATACAGATCCTAACTTGAACTGAAGCTCACCCTCATATTCAGCTTTGATGCGGAGCGTCTCGTCTGGACCCTTGTGTGCCGAGGTGATTCTCAGGATGCAGGGGACTCCGTAGGAGCGGCAGGCCTTCTGGATTTTCTCACAGTGGGCCAGATCAGAGGTGGATCCCATCAGAACCACCACCCTGCCGCCACCGGCCTGGGATTCCAGCAGAAGCTAGGGACACACATACAGAGCACTCATTAGGATCCATTAAAATTACCATGGGACACACATTAGCCGAGAAGATGTTAAACAAAATTATGCCAAATAATGTCCTGAAGTTATCATTTTAAAAACAAGTCGGCTAAAGAGTACAATAGTTCACAATGACCAAAAAAAGAAAAGAGTTAATGTTCAACTACAATGCTCTTGTCAACACAACATTCCAGGCTGCAAACACAAATCTCTCAAACTCTAAGACATGTTCTGATAAAACCAAGCTGACATCACATGATCTCGTAGGCTAAAGAGCACAGGATAAGAGGGGTGAGTAAGTTTAGCGTACCATGACCCTTTCAGCAACCCACTCAAAGTTTCTCTTCACTATTTGCATTGCTTCAGGAGTGACCTCTTTCAGGTCCCGGTATACCTTGAAAAAGACAAACGATAATGTTTTTTGACAATCATCTACCAAAAGGATGTACCAAAATGTCAGCAAAAAGGAGAAGAATCAGGTGACTGGACCTCCTCACCTGTTTGTCTTTCTGCTGGCTTCGATCTCCAGCCGGCCACAGCCTCCAAGAGTCATTGTCAATCACATCAGAAAGAATGATCTCTTTAGTGGTCACATCCACACCGAACTCGATCTGCGAGCAAGAGATACATTGTGGTTAATTTTAACAATGGCCAATAGTATTTCTGTAGGTTTTCCTGCATGTTTTAGGTTTTTATTTGTAAATCCACACGGTGTGTATGCATTAGTAAATAATATAATATACTATGTTGTGATTAGTAAAAAGGGGTGGGATTAAATAAGTGTGCTTCTTCCCACTCCTTTTCAAATATGTAAATGACAAAATAAAAATTAGTTTGACTTTTTTGTTCTTTGTTCTTTTTTATTTCTTATATATTATACATATATTTATTATTTGAACGGCTTAAGGCTATATCTGTACTTGATGTTTGTTTGTTGTGTTGCATATTTGAAATAAACTTCAATCAATCAAATCGAATGCTTGGTAAAAGTAGGATAATTATGTGATACTGATAACACTAGCATTGGCAAGTGTTTCGTAGTGTGGAAAAGATGTGACTGGGAGGATGCCATGGTCCCAGGTGACCAGCAGAGGGTAGTATAGCACTACATTACCTTCATGTCCACCAGCGTGCAGTTTTGAGTGGCCCAGGCCTTCTCCAGAATCTCAAAAATGGCCACAGTGCTGCGATTCATGATGTCCACCTCACACTGGCCAATGGAGAGACCTGCCAGAGTGAACTTGGACTCCAGTAACTGCTCCTCCGACCACTGTGGATCGTTGTTGGCGTCATCCTAAAATCAAACACAATAAGTAACACATGTATAATGGTAAACTTGGACGTCTGGCATTTGGGCACAGACTTAGAAATGTGGCCACAACACGTCTTAAGTGACTGGATCAATTGAAAGTTCCCAAGACGGGTGGATGAGGTGTTTCAATGGGCTATTGTGGCATTATGGAGAAGTGAATCTTTGCTAAGGAACATGGGGAAACATCCAACCTTGAAAAACATCTCCATCTTCAGTGGAGAGAAGCGGTAGCCTTCCTTTACTCCCGGATTCCTCTTGAGGAAGGATCCAGTCGCCACTCTCCGACACACCCACTCGATGGGGATCATCTCACAACGGGCTGCGATGAATGCAGTCTCTGACTGCTGCTTCACAAACGCAGTCTTAATGCCTGGGGAAATCGGTTGGACATGAAAGAAAAATGCATTATTCTTTCGAGTGCATCATCATGTATCATTTATGTATAGTGTATATGTATAGTATAGTTAAATAGAGTGAAAAGTAAACCTTGCTGAAAGAATACAAATGGCAGTTAGGGATGAGCCGATCAGAATCACATCTGACCACAGCATATTTGAATTGATCGGTATCTGGTATATTAAACCCAATCAAATTCAGATTTATGAAAACCATTTTTCCTTTAAAACCAGAACTATTCCAATTACCAAGTAAATATTACCTACATTGAAATGGTTTTACTAAATTGCATGTACTTGAAGTGTGAACTGTGCCGCTATATTATCTAAGAAAATACAAATATTGGGTCGAGACACTGCATCGGCAGATACTATTACTCAAAATGCAAGTCTTCTTTATTCCACCGTTTACAAACACATTTAAGAACCATACAAGTCTGTTTTACGTTTTCAGATGAAAGACATTTTCAAACCAAATCATCTAAACATGCCATGTTGGGGTGGCGTTGTATGTTCATAGTTATGGACAGTAGAGGTGGAGTTTTACCAGCATCAGTTACATACGCCAAGTGATGATTGACTGCACCACGGCAAAAACATGGCCAGTCCAAAAAATAAAATCAAAAAAGACTCATGGTTCTTCGCCTGGAGGGTTAAATTGGCCATTATATTGTTGGTTGAGACCTTTTTAGTCTCACGCAGGGATGTAGTTAGGGGGGGAATAGTTAGTAGGATATGGCTGGTCACGTTCTACCGATTATAAAAAACAAGAACCAAGTCACAAGACAGCAATTTGCACAGCTTGAATTATAGTGAGAGGCACATGGGTTACACTTAGCCAATTCCTTTCCAATTGAGGCAACATGGAAAGTAATTTTGAAATTGGGTCCGTCTTATATAGATGGGCCGTGGCATCAGGGTCAAACATTACACATCTGATGCATAATTACCTTAATCACGACAGCTAGGCTACATGCCTCACTCAGTCAATTCTCGACATGCACCCCCATTCAATGTCCCGACTCATTCAATGTGTATACAGAAAAGGCCATGTAAACATGCCAAATGGTTATTCAAGAACAATAAAGAATAGCACAGGCTTCTTGCTTGAGAATAGCAGGGGAATGTATGAACTATATGAATTGAAAATGGGGGACCCTGATGGAAACAAGACAAACGTCTTTTTCAGGTCTGCATCCCCTTAACAATTGTGTGTATTGAGCCGTACTGCATTGTACCCATTCTGCAATCTGTTAATAAAGTTTTCAATCAATCAATCAGTCGTCATTGCACGGAATTAACTGCATAATAATCACCTGACTCCTGAAGCAGCTTGAAAACGCAGCTTGTGGTTTTGTTGGCAATAGTGGCCTTGCCGTCCATCTGGTCCTTCCTCACGGCGTTCCCTGCAGTGATCTGGTCCTTGGACTGGACCAGTACGACACCAGGCTGGCCCAGGATCTCAAAGATCTGCTTCGTTTTGCCCTCGTTTAGTTTTGGACCAAGTTTCAGTTCTATTAACAAAACGAGCACAATGTTATTTAGCCGGTGCATTGGAATGTCTGGTAGAATCACGCTATACTTGCTTGAACAGATTTCCTGATAGACAACTTCTAACAAAAAAAATAAAAAGCATGCATGCATGCGTGATTAATGAATGATGAAACACTTAGAACAAACGTTGTTGTCTACTATACCTGATGATGCAGAGGCCATGGTGGTGTTCTTAGGCAAACGGTTGTTCTGCAACACAAAAGGTAAACTAACTCAATAAGTTGTCTCCTGAAAGTATCTCGTGGAGAAAAGCTGAGCGCAGAGAGAAAGTGAAGGCGCGCACATCAGGGAAGTCGACTACTTCCGGGACGCTGGATTGGCCAATCGCAACTCCCCGTTGACACAGAGAACCAATCGCACAGTGCCAGAGAACCAATCACAACAACGCACTTCTCGCCACGTGGGGAAGATCTTTCTCTCTACAAATCTGCAACAAGACGGAGTTGCTTATCAGTAAACTTTCAAAGACATTTGATCGACTATATTGGAGTCGAAAAACGCGGCAACACCCGTATCTATTTCGATAGGTTTATTATCTGATGTTTAGGTCGAATGTATTCTAACTCATCGCAATTTATCACTTGAGCTCAGTTGACCAATTAAATATGTCAGTTGAAACTTGTGTGAGTTAACTTGCGGTGTTGTTAGTTACTAGTAGACACACTTCATGGTTCTTCTGTCTGGATTGTAGTGAAACTCTCAGCACGTGGTCAGCAGCAGCGTGGAGGGAGGCACGCGCTGGTTCTTCTGCACAGCTATAAGCACGAGACGCTTTGGGGACTAAACTAAACAAAGGATGGAGTTTGAAGAGTCGGGCATCGGAGAAGAATGCGGAGTTTTCGGCTGTGTCGCGGCTGGAGAGTGGCCAACACAACTCGAAGTAGCGCAAGTTTTAACTTTAGGACTTGTGGCATTACAACACAGGTATGTAAACCATCATATGGACTGTGTTAATTTTTGTGGCGTTTTTCCCCCCCGCTGTCGTCACCTAACCTAACTGTAATATTAGATGTCACTATTATGATACATTGACAAGAATATTGAATGTACTGGAGGCGAGTTTATACATTTTCTCTCTCAGCTAAACTGTCCCGACTCGCGAAAAGGCAGAACGACGGCTAGTATAACTCTTAAAGACCCGGGGGGTCACGTGATGGTTTAAAGGAGCCCTGCAGTATCCGGTGTTCTGCGAAATTCTACTACTCTGCTGAGAACTGCTGCCGTAGCGCGAATCGCCTATATGTTTGGACAGCTGGGTAACGTCACCCTATAGTTCACTCCGAATTCCAACAGGTGTACCGACATTTTATCATCTACAAATACATTCGGCTGCAAAGCCAATTACATGCAAATATTTACATGCGTATACAGTTCAAAAGGTGCAATGAAAAACATATGTTTAAGATATATCAACAAGACTCAACAAGAAGTTCGTCAGCAAGGTGGCAGAATATTGTAGTGTGAACGATTGTGGGTCATGCGCTGGCAGCAGAATTCAGCAGGTAGTAGAATTTCGCAGCACACCTGTTTGACGCATTCTCGATAACAGCTCATCCGATCGACTTCACACCACTGCACTCCCTTGGGTCAAAATCTGTTGTTATAGCGTCACCATCAGGCCAAATGGCACCCAATTCGGCACTGTACTCCCACGAGTTCTTAGAAATACACCCACCAAGTTTGAAGTCGATTGGATGACCGGTTCTCGAGATAGGCGTATGGTTCGTTGTTATAGCACCACCATCTGGCCAAATGGCACCATTCCTGGCTGCCCCTGAAGTCGCTACATTACTTTCCCTCTTTTTATAGAAATAAAACCTGTTAGTTCATTTTCACATCAGGGACCCTGATGTAAACAAGACGAAAGTCTTTCTCTGGTCTGCATCCCCTTAACAATTGTATGTATTGAGCTGTACTGTACTGTACTGTACCCATTCTGCAATCTGTTAATAAACGTTTCAATCAATCACATTCATCAAATACAAAACTTAAATTAGTTATCAATACTTAGTCAGATAACATTATAAACTGAAAGTGCTTGGACAGCAGAGCTATTTTTAGGATAACATTTACATTACATGGATAACTAACTTTTAGAGTAGATTTAACTTCCCCCGAAGGAGAGAAAGAAGGCTCTAGAGACAATACAACAGGTTACACAGCGATGGTGGAGGATCTTTCACATTTAAACTGGCTCCTCTCCAGCTTGACTTTTTGTCAATTCACTAAATAAGGCTGCAGCTACATTGATCTGTCAATTAACTGATATAAAATTGACTGAAGGTATGATTGTTAGTTGGTTTATTGGAACCTAACGTCAACTCTTTGTCCAACAAATGGATACTCTTAATTTAAAATTAATAAAAAACGGATGTAGACAAGGATGTGAACAACAGTGTTTTGCTAGTCAGCGTATTGCGTAGGCATAAATCGACAAGTTGTCTTGTTTTTTGTGTGCGTTTTTGAAAGATTCTGATGTAGACCTATCGGCTTATAAAACGCACTATAGACCTGTTCGCCGACGACGTCATGACAAATATGCGCGCGCAGATCCGAGGCAGAAAGGGGTGTAATCCTGGTCAGAACAACTGGGCAGACTACAATATATTTGCATTTGTTAGCCATGCTAGCGATTTAAACAATCAATCCATGCCAAAGCTAGATATGTAAAAGGTGAAAGACTCGCACTCAGCCATGCTGATTTGGCAAAATGACATCCAGCCGTTTTTGTTTGAAACAACTTTTAGTCAGGGGGATGCCATGGTTTCTCCATAGAGCCCCGGTAAATTAGTCACGTGACTCAGTTGGTATTGCTTATTTGCTCGAACATTTGTAAACAGAGAACAGGTCTATATGTGTTAAATGGCTTAATTCACCACAAAATGTATCTCAATGTAAGCTTATTTCCCCAGATAGGCCTATTTATTTTCCCTTATTACATGGCGTTTTAACATTCGCAGAAATGCTTGATTGTGATTGGTCAATAGCCCCTGACAGCGGTGAATAATTTTTCGATAACTGACCACTGCCATGGGCAACGCGCAATAATCACCGGTGATTATTGTTTTTCGCAGCTGCAGCAATCAAGCCCACTGACACACACTGCATCAGTGCAATCAGACACACCTGCCGGCGATAATAATAATCACTTTATTTGGGCTGACAGAGCCACAGAACAACTGCGTCTGCATTTGATCTCGTCTTGTCGATGGTGTAAAATGAATTAGGTATATTGTTAGTAAGTTAGCCATGTAATAAGCGGGATAATGTATAGGTATACTCGGTCATTGTCGCAAAATAATTGACCTTCACTGACGTTTAAAACACCTCGGCGAGGCGCCTCGGTGTTCTAAACTCCGTGTCGGTCAATTATTTTGCGACTGACCTCGTAGCTATACATTATCCCTTACATATCAGATATGAATTTGCTTTCTCCAAACTCACCGCCACTGTCCTTTCATTACCACAATTGTGTGGGGGTGGATGTTCACTTGGTTGTGTTCATGTATAACGTAGGGCTGGGCGATATGGTCAAAAACTTTATCGCGATAAAATGATAAAATTATTTTCATATAACTCTATAACGATTATCGTCGATATAATGTCTGTCAAGTTTAATTAACTTCTTATGCCCGGCGCCGATGGACGGGCTATTAATAGACTTGTTTTGCTGCTGCGAATGTCTCGAGTTGATGTCGTCATCAGTCCGCGCACGTTAGCAGTTAGCCGACAAGCGGCGGTGTATCCCATGACAAAGTACTAAATATGACCCTAAAATACTCTGCGCCGTGCAAGCTAATTATCCTAGCCAGCCTTGTTTACAAAGTACTAAATATCACCCTAAACTACTCTGTTCCGCCCCAATACATTGCAACAACGTCCACCGTATACCCCACACTACTATAACCGTGGCATCAGAATTCACGCGACACACCCACTCGGCACGTAAACTATAAAATAGCGCCGTGCAAGCTAATTATCCTAGCCAGCCTTGTTTACAAAGTACTAAATATGACCATAAAATACTCTGTTCCGCCCCAATACATTGCAACGACGTCCACCGTATACCCCACACTACTATAACCGTGGCATCAGAATTCACGCGACACCCACTCGGCACGTAAACTATAAAATAGCGCCGTGCAAGCTAATGATCCTAGCCAGCCTTGTTTACTACCCAGAGGTGCAGCGCGGGTCTCCTTCGCTCTCGGCCATCTCCTTCACTGATTGGTTGTTAGTGCGTGTGCTCATATCCATGCTTGGAAAATCGATATAGAAACTTTGCGATCACGTTTCATGTTTATTTCAAGGAAATAATTTATCGCGATAGTTATCGTTATCGTTTTATCGCCCAGCCCTAGTATAACGGTATTTATTCATCCCTTGTGTCTGACCGTCTATTCCACATCACCACTGCAACCCTAACTCCCTTGGGTCCTCAGCAATACAGTGTGTGAAGTCGATAGGATGAACCGTTTTGAGTCATGCAAAGGACAGACAGTCGGACATGCACTATAGTGCCACCATCTGGTCAAATGGCACCATACTAGACACTGCACTCCCCTGGGTTCTCGAGTGCGAAGGAAATAACAGACGCAGATTCCTTCCTTTTTAGTTAGATTACAGCCGAACCGTATTGTGTAGGTTCATAATATTTTGAGTGTAGATTATTTAATACTTATACTGTTACAACCAATAAAGGTCAATGTTTTAACTTAATCTTTGGGAAAATGTGTCTTTATCGTAATCTACTAGTTTCCATGGTAACTACTACAGTACCCATAAGCAAAGATGAGCCTTGTGTAACGGAGGCCCGTGAGTAATATCCACAGTCACGATGGACTGTGTTGTGAAGTCAAGTGACTGTGGCAGTAAGCGGTACTGCGAGTTAAACTCACTCGCCCTTAAAAAAAAAGACACATAGACACGTTACCAAGAAGTTAATTCACCTCTTGGTATAGCTGTCTTTGATGTCGCCCGTGGTGCGGCCGACCCGGGGTCGAAACTCCCTCTGGGCATCAAAGCCTTACACAACGCAAGTAAAAGTTGGTTATACTTGCCAATCTTCAACCAATCACAAGAGCACACCTATTCTGACATGACATCCCTTGACATTCTTGTTGGTTAATCAATGTCAATGTGGCATTCGCAGCCATCTTTGTTTTAATTTTAGTCATCAATCAAATGAAACCGGACAAAGTCAGGTAATCATGAGTAGGCCTATATAATTCCAATAGTGTATTATGTCTGTAGTTTGACTATTTTGGTTTCTTAACTCATTCAGTGCCAGGGATTAGTCTGGTCCTTGTTGCTAACGTGCCATGTTTCCATAACATATTTTCACTGTGCGTCACTATGTTTGGAGAGCTATATCTATTTTCTATATTATAGCTATACTATACTATAGTCATTTGACAGTGACTTTCTTCCGTCGAACATGAAAAAAAACAGATTTTTTTTCATGCATACGTTCGTGCGTTAGGCCTAACAAAAATAATAGTTGGTTTCAGGTTGGTTGTCAGTTTGGCCATGGGTAGGTAGGGAATTTATTTTATTTTATTTTTTTATTTTATTCTTTCCCACGGCGACTATGGATAGGGAATTTCTTTATTTAATTAAAATGTTCACAACAACATGGATGCATGTACTCTGCCAGCATGTTTAATATCCATAATACTAAATGTTTGACTAAGATTTCTATGAAACTTTATTCTTAAAAAAAAAAAAAAAAAAGAAAAAAAAAATCGGATTTTTTTTTTTTTTTTTTTTTTTTAATATATAATTTTTTTTAAAAACTCATAAAATATATTGGGTCGCACCTAAATCGGCAGGGTCGGTCGGCAACCTGAAACCAACCATTATTTTTGTTAGGCCTTATCCCGTGGTGAATAGAAATATAGTTTAGGAGTGATCCGGGATCATTCCTGAAACGCTACGTGTATTCTACTATAAGCATTGGCGTTTCTTGCCTGGACACGCTACTATTTCCAACAAATGCATGAAAGGGGGGGGGGGGGGGGGGGTCGTTTTTTTATGCTTTGATGGCCAGTAACGGCATTCGTGTTGAACACTACACACGCTGATCAGCTGGATCGATATGAAAACATTGTTGGATCAAGCTGAAATTGATGTCAAATAGTCCTTACAAAAAGATTCCAAAAAGAATATTCCAATTGTCTGATCGCGATTTCCAGTATTTGTGTCCATCTGGTCCCGGACATAACTTGGCACAACTTATGGATCGAATGTGCCAGATGCGTTTCGAAGTGGTCGGATGGAGCCGAGTAAAGCGATTTACTCGGCTCCATCTAAATATAGCGCCCGGAGACATTTGAGTGTAACACAGAGTTAGATATAAGGTTTCAAAGGGTGGGCGACACTTCCATCTGGCAGGATGAGGCCGGTATTGCACTTTGGCGGTCTCAAAATCCTTTCCTATGGCAACACAGGTCAGTGGATGAATAATGAATAAAAATATCTAATAAAAGAAAAAACTACCAAAACCCGAGGTATCTCGGGTCTGGCGTCCAACGCATGGCGAGTTAACACGACTTATCTCGGGTCTGGCGCCTAATGTGTTAACGTCGTCCTCTCAGCGAGGCAGCGTTTGCTCTAGGCTGGTCTTCAAATACAATGAACCCTTCCCTGGAAATATGTTGTTTTGCATTAAGTACACAGTCTTGTATTTTTTCTCTTGTTTTTCTTAAATGTAAAAACGCAGATCTTATTTAATCATGCTCAACTCCGTGTAAACCTGCTACCTTGAGAAGCTCCTACGGTAAAATTATTTGTCACGTGAGGGAGTTTGATCCTCAATGGGTGACTACAATGGGGGATCAGTGGAACCACTGAACATGTCTTTGCCTCACTGGCCCCTACACACACACACACACACACACACACACACAGTCCTTGAATTTGCAACAATGTATCTGGTAGAAATGCTTTCATTCTGTCTTTTCTCCGCTACCACTCAGCTTCAGCTTCTTTTTAAACTATCAAGAAGACTCATTTCATTGTGTACGTTGCTATGTTGTATTCTATATCACAAGGGTCATATGAGGTTACCTGTTTGTGTGGATGAAGAGGAGCTTGTGCCATTGAACAGATTGAATTTATCTCTATTATTGGGATCGGTTCCTGTTCCTCTTTACACTGGGCCACGGTGCTGTCGGCAATGTCAAACCCAGTATCCAGTCTTTTCATTGGTCTGATACTGGCATCTGCAATGTCAAACCCAGTATCCGGTCTTTTCATTGGTCTGATACTGGCATCTGCAATGTCAAACCCAGTATCCAGTCTTTTCATTGGTCTGATACTGGCATCTGCAATTTCAAACCCAGTATCCAGTCTTTTCATTGGTCTGATACTGGCATCTGCTATTTCAAACCCAGTATCCAGTCTTTTCATTGGTCTGATACTGGTATCTGCTATTTCAAACCCAGTATCCAGTCTTTTCATTGGTCTGATACTGGTATCTGCAATAAAAGTTGAGAGAAAGGATTAGTTTTGACCAAACCCTGAATGGTATTTTCTTACATTTGATTATTTTCCTTTTTTAGATATCTTTTTTTAGATATCTTTATTAGCTACAATCGGACACTCAAGTTTAATTTGGTCTTGGATGAAGGCCCTCATCACGACTTGATTCCTCTTATCAGCCGATATCTGGCCGTCACCCACTCCGTTCACGTGATTAGATTAAGCCTCCATGGCCACACTCGCAGGACTGTATCACTGAATTAGTCCAATTACAACTCGTAGGTATTTTTCTCACGTCACACATACATTTATCACAAGGAGAGAGGCACACTTCAAACCTTGATCCACAGCCTTCCTCTTCAGTCCTCTGTGTTCAGACAAGGCATCCCTTCTATCGGACCCTCTTTCAACATGACCTGCCACACACAACATGAAACTATTATTAAGGCAGTGTCCTCTGTTAACAGATTCTCGTGCCGCTGCTGCTCAATCAATATTGAGAAAAGGAACTCATTTTGTGGACACTACATCATTCACACCCAGGGTGGTTTTCTTCACACAGTCCTGAATGATATATATAATGTTTTTGGTTTTAAAGGTAGAATCTGCAATGTTGTCGAACGGTGACCTCGGTGAACACGGTACTGCGCAATGTTTACAGTTTTTGTTTTGGTTTGATGTGTGGGTTGGATTTCAGTGGTTATAGGTGAGGGGTTACTTACTACTGCTGGTCACACCTCAGGCTCTGCCAAGAGAGGTCTGGAGATATTCACAGTATAATAACTTACTAAACCTAAACTGCAACCCACACATCAGAGCAAAACAAAATTAAACAAGTGTAATACCAAGCGGGGCTCTTTTTCCTAGATGTCGCTGTTTTAGGGCATTACAGATTCTACTTTTAAATTCAGAAATGTTAACACTTTGACTGCCAGGGGGCGTCTTTAGACGTCTTTGCTGGCCATGCTAAAGTTGCCGGGGGACGCTGTACGTCGTCTTTATATCAATATTTCAAAAATCTGCGATCGGATTCATAATGTCCCTCCGCTGGCCTGAGATTCACCAGCAGGACCCACTGAGCTCTTTGGCGGTTCAGGAGCGCCATCTGGTGGCCGATCGGCGCAAGCGCTTAACAGGAAGCGCACTAGAGGTTTTGCTAGACGTCCGTATTGCTTCCGGCCACTCGGTACATGTCCCGTGACTCTAGCTCGTCACTCTACATAGCGATCGATTGCCAATAACTCGATAAACAACATGATTTGGACGTATATACCATTATACAAGCTGGAGATGGACCGGGTAATAATATATCCCATAATGATAAAATTTCTACTCGACGATGATCGCCCAACGGCGCGCGGAGACTGGGGTGAGTTTCAGCGTGTAACGTTACCGTCTTCGATAATAACTGATATTATCAACATTTGACCCACATTAGATGATTGGTATAACGCTGCCCACGGAATTATAAACGCCCCCTCGCCCATCCGGTCAACATCAGATGACGTGTAGTAACTTCTAGAAGTACGTCTAGTTGGAATTTTTTATATCGCGCTGATTGCCATCAAACTGTATTTCATCATCAATATAATGCATTTGGGGCTATATATCACGTTCTGGAGAAAGCTGCAGAAAGAGATGAAAACATACTTATACATTAGACCATACTTTACTATGAATATGTGAATGAAAAAGTTTAACGTTGCTACACAATGAACAATACATATAGGACTTTGAATGGGCCCTAATAATGGCAATGTAGCAATAGAATTTAAAAAGTTATAGCCCTGCAAAGAAGGGGACTTTCTCCATAGACAAATAGCGCTGGCAATCTATGGTATATCATTAATTTAACCTTAGGCAACCAAAGTGTTAAGACTCCTATTCAAAAATAAACAAATAATTATATATATATCGCATCAATATCATAGGAATAACATGAATTCTGTTTTAGAGTTTGTTCTTCTTGAAAGTTTCACCTCTTTCAGTCACTAACTCTGTTGAAGATGGAAAGATAATCAGCTTAGTTTGATTAAAGTGACTGGCCTATTTTACTTAGCTTAGTTTGATTAAAGTGACTAGCCTATTTTACTTAGCTTAGTTTGATTAAAGTGACTGGCCTATTTTACTTCACTAGAATATTTAGAATTTGTAGCACACACACCTTAATGGGAGTTCATCAACCTTCAACATCAGATAGCTTATTTTCTGACTCTCCATTCACTTCATGGCCATTGAATGTGATGCTCTTTTAGCTGCGACCAAGCAGCTAGTATAAGCCTGTCTGTCGGTCACAAATAATGTCACATTATATTTTTATTTCTCACCACGGTCACAGGTAATACCACAAACGGAGCAGCTTTATCGGGAATGGTGTTCTACTACTTTGTGTAATGTTTTGGTGCATGGTGTGGACATTTTGCTCCATAGAAATTAATGTGTGGCAAACGTTTTGAGCACGTACTTAACTTGCCTAATGCTCCTACAAATTTCACACAAAGGTGGATATGGATATTCATCAAAACGTTCATGTTTGTCTTCTCACCAACAAGAAAACAATTTGTGTTTTCTTGACATGGTTTAGAAATTTGTATGTGATTTCTAGAGTGTGATTTCTAAACTCAATTGACCTATCTCAAGCTCCACCCTCTTTTCTTGACCGTTGCTTTGTAGAGATGGGTCAATTGGTTTTAAAAGTGGTACATACAACTGCTTATACACACACGTACGCACCCATACATGCATGTGCACACACACTAGGGATGGGTACCATTCATATTTGAACCAATACGGTACCGGTACCTGTGAATCAATACCGGTACCCAACGGTACCTTTTTTCGGTACTTTAGTCTCTAAAAATGTAATCTACCTACCTCAGTTGTGGGGGGAAAAAATCCAAACTTCAAATAACCACACTTTTGACCGTTTTCGGCTTGCCATTGCCCAGACTGCTTTGTTGTTGAATCAAGTCAAATCCTAGGTAAGCGTATATTGTGCGTGTGAACGTTGACATGAAAAGAAAAAAGTACAAAAATTAAAATAAAAAAAACGGTATCTCACGTGAATTGATACTCGGTAGTACCGACGTGTTTCGGTAAGTACCTTTTAAAAGTTCCGAATTCAGTACCCTTCCCTAACACTCACACACCATTCAGCCACACCCCCCTTCATAACTCATTAACTGTAGAGTTCCGCTGTAGAGATGCTCTATTGCTCTTACAATTCTCTTAAAGCTCAATGCTACTTTGAGAGCACCTGCATGGCGGGTCGCAGCTTATTATGAATTGCATGCCCGTTTTCCTATTGGCGAGTAAACTGAACTTGGCCAAATCTAAACCTAAGGTTTTAGTGGCAAAAAAAAACAGCCAGTTGCTGGAATGTGTTAAATCCCCCAATGAATGACAGTGAATGTAGAGTCAGATCCCAGTGACGGCTGATTCAGCGGTTCACTGTTCATTAACTGAAGGAGCTATGTCTGCATAAGGAGTAACCAGCTTTACCAAACTAGATTTGAAGTAGGGGTACTTATAGCAACCAGCAACATGGCTTACTTACTCAGAACAAAGCTGTTTTGTTGTTCCGAGCTTCGCTCCTTGTACGCGTACAGCCTCTGGTCTGCACTGCTCTGCGTTACTTCAAGGCTGCTGTTAACCGTGAAGGCGTCAGGATTGTGAATTCTTGCCTCCTTGGCTCCCATCACTGAATCTACCATATCCATCATCGGCAAAATAGGCAAACTAGGTAAACTGCCGTTGGTGTTGCCATTCTCCTCGCAGCCCAACACCATAGTCGGTCCACACGACTCTGCCTGGTGGTGATCCACGTATGGCACGTTGTGCGCAGGTCCGTTGTCCATGCGGGTCAGGATGGCGTCCACCTCATCGTAGAACCTCATGAGGCGGCGTGGGTCCAGGTCGTCGGTCTTGTTCCTCTGGAGGGAGCGGTAGAGGTACTTGAGGTTCTTGTACTTGGTGTGGCACTGTTTCCAGTCGCGCTCCACCCCCTGCTGCAGCAGTCGGTTGGAGATCTGGATGAAGATGTCCCTCTTCCTGGTCGAGCTCTCCAGCTGCCGGCACACGCCCTCCTCCGACCACACCTGGATCAGCGCCCGCACCTCCTGGTCGCTCCAGTTCCGACCCGTGTCCGACAGGGTGACCACGTGGAACTGATCGGAGCCGCCTGGGTCCACGGGCGAGAGGTGGGCGTCTGTAGTGGTGGGGACGGACGGTAGAATATTTTTGATTCCAGAAATGAACACTGGTAAACTGTAGTTAGGGCTGATGGTAGGTGGGTATGGCATATTTTAAGGTATACCATCATGAATCCATGCAAAGGTTTTGTATTTTTACAATACCACCACCATCAACTATATATAGTCTACATATAATTTAAAATCATTTAAGTATATGCAAGTCAGTAAAAACCAATCCAATGTAGGTAAGATGTGCTTTTTAATAGCTTTGCTTAATGGTTTTCGAAAAAAATATCGGAATTTGATCTGGCTTAATGGAGCCAATATCATCAATTCAAATATGCTGTGATTTGACTTTGGTTGATATTGTGAGCGTATCACCCAGCCATGGTGATGTGATTTAACTCACCCGTTCCTCTCCAGCCTCCTTCCATCTCACCATCCATTTCATAATCATCACTGTTGTCATCTGAAATCGGAAGTTGATTTTTCAGAAATGCCAGTTGGGTAACAAACACTGCCTATAGTGCATTATGAAGGCATTCATAATGAATCATAGTGCACTCATGTGTTATGACTGTGCTTATAAGCACTAGTGTCATTTTTGTTTACTTGTTGTTATTAGGGATGTTAACAATTAATCGATTGGTCGTTAAGGATTTACTCGAACACGTGAAATTCACTCGATCTACTCAAACGACGTGTTGTCCGTCTAGTCTGTTACAATAGGAACTATTGTTTAGGCTTGTTGCCACACAGGGTTATGTGTGGTGCACCAGGTTATGAGGAGAGAACACCTGTATTGACCACTTGCACAATGTGGGGGCATCATATCCGGTTACGTCTCTAGCCCAGCAGACTTCTTCCGGTCCCATCACAACACATTGAGTTTAGCAACGTTTCTCCCGTCAATTAAACAACTTTATCGTCACTTTTTTCTTTTTGAATTACTTAAAAAAATTATTTAATAAGCAAACGTTTGTAAAGTGTGTGTCAGCGGCCCGGTCTTTTAAGGTTATTGGGCTGCATTTCATGTACAAACGTTTACTGTTAGTTAGCCACATCAGCATTTAGCTCCATCTAAATCCAATACAACCAACAGTTTACTAGATTAACAGAAAGCGTTCACAACTTTCCAGAATATCAAACATGGGTCTAACAGATGCCACGTCGATACTAATTGAGTTATATGTCTCATTTCATGCCCCATATCTAACAGATTAATGTATTGGATTCAGGCGGAGCTAAATGCTAATGTGCTAACTCTAACAGTGGAGCCACATTAGCATTAAGCTCCACTTAAATCTGTTAAGATACCCCACCCGAGCAGTCGATATATCCAAATACATAACGTCCAGCAATGTCAGGGACCAGTGAATTACCGTGAGATTCTCAGGTTCTTTACATCTCATAGCGATATGTTTTTTGGCTGCTGTAACGCCTGCCAGAATAATTATTTTCTGTTGTATGGATGTTGGTAATAAAGATATATTGTAGAGATGCTGCCGTGAGTGGAATTGATATATTACAGATGCTTGATAGTTTAGTTGCTATAGATTTCCAAAAATGGGCTACTGGTGGGCAATCCCAGACCATATGCATATTAGGGATTGGCGTGAGTAACTGGTAGCTATGAGAAAAATACATTGAATACATTTGTTTCACATGTATGTGGTAGATTATAACTGTTTGTTGGTTTCCTTAAACATATATACGTGAATGAGCAAAAACAAGTAAAAAAAATATGTATTTAATATTTTTTACTTAATTTTTTTAACGTTTTTTTCCCCTTTTCGAGTAATACACGATCACTAGAGTATAGTAGCATGCAATCAATCGATCTGGATTTTTCTTTAAAATGCCCATCCCTAATGCATATATGAGATATATATATTAGGGGTGGAACGGTTCACAAAATTCACGGTTTGGTTCGTATCACGGTTTTGGTTTAACGGTTTTCGGTTTGGTTCGATATACGTTTTTAATATTTTTAAATGTAATACTCCAAAAATACCATACATCAGCATAAGATATATAGGCAAACAATTAGGGCTGACCTTCGATTTTTTTTTTTTTATTCGAAGCTTTGGGGCCGAGATGCGATTTTAATTAGAAGCTTCGAGATAAAAAAAAATATATAATTTTTCTTTTTGGGACTTGTACAACTTTGTCAGTGCTGTAAAGTTTAAACCTTTTTAAATCTTAGACAAACAAAACACTTTGCTTTCATGAAATATTGTAAGCCGTCATTTGAGGCTTTATAAAAGCAGCACAATGAACACAAATCTGTCAGTGCCGAGTCCGACCTCATCTTAAATAACAATGCACTCATCTTAAATAACAAACAGCATTGCTTGTTGTAGTTAACAAAGAGCGGCAGAGTTAATTTTGCAAAAATAAAATAAAATAAAAAATACTTTTTTTTTTTAATCGAATTTTATTTTCATATTCGAATCCCATGCCCATCGAACGAAGCTTCGAAGTATTTAAGACAGCCCTACTAAAAAGAATCCAACTTTTCAGTTATTAAGGACGTAGTCATGGCACACAAAGACCGAACTGACTGAAAAATATAGGCAACATTTGTCAAAGTATTAACTTAGTGCAAACAAACAAAATAATAAAATTTTTGTTTGAGAAAAGAAACATTTTCAGGCTCGGTGTCCCGAACAGACCCACCGCGTAGGCCAGATGCAAGCCGCATTTTACAATAAACCTCTGGGGGTGCAAAAAAAAATTATAATCGCAAATTTTATCGCAATCGCAATATTTGTCCGAAAAATCGCAATTACATTATTTCCCAAAATCGTGCAGCCCTAGTCGTGGAGTCACTTCGCTATGAGCATTTCTGCGGTTAGCTTGTGGCTAACGTTCGTTAGCTTGCGGCTAACGTAATGTAAGCCAAGATTGCGGCTAACGTTATAACCGAACAATACACGCATGCCCCGAACCGTGGAGGTCGTATCGAACGGTGCACGGTTCGAATGCGAACCGTTCCACCCCTAATATATATATATAGAGAGAGAGAGCATAAAGTGCACCAGGAGTCAGCCACCAGTCCCATAGCAAACAGTTTCTTAGGAGTGAGATACGTCCTATGAATTTGTTGGTGATTAGGGTTGCAGGAGGCTAATATAGCATTTTTCTAAACGTCGTCCCAGTCAAACTCGGGGTCTAACTCTGGGATGTCCCTTCGCCAGACTGTATCTAATGTTAATTTTTTATATGTGGATTTGATTAAACGTGTATAAAAGTCTGAGACAAACCCTCTTGTGGTTGTCACCGATAAGCCCGACAAAAGGGTGTGGGTGCAACCGTGCAACGCCTGAGCCCACGGTACACTGTGGGTGTCACCGACGTTAGTTGTAGGTAAAGGAAGAATGATTCGCCAGGTATATCATAAAACTCCTTTAGGTCCTGAAACGCTTGAAGACCATTTTTTATCATATATATCTTCCAGAGTATGAACTCCCCTCCTCTCCCATTGAGGAATATTAACCGGTTTGTGCCCAACAAGTAGTTGCTGGTTATGAAAGATTTAGTCGAGGTGCCACGCGCATTTAACCACACAGGACCTCTCTACATTACGCCAAGTTTGAATCACGTGGGATATGATTGGTCCATATCTTAGCTGGCATTTTTATATAGGAATAGTAGAGTATACTACATCCTGTAGTCTTTGTGGTGAGACCGCTGCTGCTTCTAAGGAGCGCCATGACAGCAATTTCATATGTTTAATATGCTATGCAATGTTGTGAGCGTGTTGTTCGAATGCAATATGTTGCTGCTGTATAAATAAACCCTTTGAGCAAACGAATGCATTTGTTATTGTTTGGTACATTTTATATTTTTAGTTACAATTGATCGATTAATTGCTCGTTAACGTTATCAATGATCGAGTCAGGAAAATGCTTACAATTCCCATCCCTACTTGTTATCTATCAAGATTAATAAAGTATTCTGTAGTATAGCTTTCAGTTAGGGCTGCAACTAATGACTATTTTGGTAGTCGACTAATCTGTCGATTATTTTTTCGATTAGTCGACTAATCGAAAAACAACTATTAAAAAAATATATATATATATATAATTTTTTATTTTTTTAACTACCTATCTTTGTGAAAGTGGCTTCTCAGCTCTGGTCCAGCTGAAGACAGAGCAGAGGAACAGATTGGACATTGAGCATGACCTCAGAGTTGCTTTGAGACTCTTGTCAGGACCAAACAACATCCCCAGTTATCCCATTAGTTCCCCCAAACTTACTGTCGGTCTGTTATGTTAAGCTAAGAAGTCTTCAGCTGGCTGGACCAGAGCTGAGAACCACTTTCACAAAGATAGGTAGTGCAAAAAAAATAAAAAATTATAATAATTTTTTTTTAATGACTAATCGACGCAACAATATCTCGTCGACGATTTTTCATAATCGACATTGTCGATTATGTCGACTAATCGTTGCAGCCCTGCTTTCAGTATAGTTTCATTAGGGTTAGGTCCACTCGGCATCACCCTGTGCTACAGACTGAATATCTTTGAACTATGAAATATGCTCAGAGAATGCCAAAATGATCCATGCAGGATCTTAAATTTTGTTTGTATTTGAATGAATGATCTTTATTGTCATTGTCACAAGAATGGTACAACGAAATTTTAAATGCAGCCCTAGGTGCGAACAGTCACACAGTCCTAGATAATAACAACACAGTCCTAGATAATAAAGGCAAGAGTGAGACATAATTTAACCATCTAAAGTGAACCATACAACATTATCATTGTATGATTCAAGTAAACTGATGACATCTCACTTTACTTGAAACATACAATAATAACTTATGATGTTGTACGGTTCACTTTAGATGCTTTTAAAGGAATTTCATATGGAATCCGCGATCACGGAATCGCGGACGGAATTGCGGAATTGAGCAATAAAAATGGAATCAACTATAAAAACAAATACAAATTAAATTACTTTTTTATGTTGTGGGACTTGTACAGCACTTTGTTCAACTTTGTCAGTGCTGTAAAGTTTAAATCTTAGACGAACAAAACACTTTGCTTTCATGAAATATTGTAAGCCGTCATTTGAGGCTTTATAAAAGCAGCACAATGAACACATCTGTCAGTGCCGAGTCCGACCTCATCTTAAATAACAAACAGCATTGCTTGTTGTAGTTAACAAAGAGAGGCAGCCCTATTAAATGGACTGTTATATCTTATTAAATTGTGGACATTTATTCATTCCCACTTATTAGACACTATTTCTGATCAGGGGAGGAAATTAGGCCACTTTACTGGCCAAATGCTAGTATTTTTTACGTTTGGCTGGTAAAAAAAATCAGATACCCGCCAGTTGGCTGGTAAGCCAAAAAGTTAGTTTCCTCCCCTGCTGGCGAGTATACAAAAAAATAAAACATTCTGCAATCACTGCACTGGCAAACGGTGCTCGTCTTCTGAGTGTTCGCTTTAGTTGACAGTGCCACGAGAGCACTGCACAAGACCACTCGCGGACATATAATGTTTAATAAACGTTTGCGCAGTACTGGCCAACCCGCGGACATATAATAATAAAAGTCCTGCGGTACTAGGCTAGCCATCAGGAGCACTCGCAAACGGATAACGTTAAACACAGCAGAAGATGGAAAACAGACAGACTGACCAACGGGGAACTGCATCCAACCCTAGTACAACCCTCGAGTATAAGTTACTAAGGACACATTTAAATCACAGAGGTGTAATGTTAGTCTACTGGAACTGTATACAGTGGTAGCTTCTAGTTAGCGTTTTAGCTATAGCTGCTTGCTAGCTAACGTTAGCCCCGTGTGCTCAAAGCAGCCAGCTAGGTGTATCTGTTATGACTATAATGTTTCCAAAAAAGCACCGGACTACGACGTAAGGTTAGACATTTTATTTCATGCTCAAAAGCCCCTGGCTTGCACATCGCAGTCACGAAAGGGGCTAGCTCAACCAGTGCACTGTGCACAACAGCACACCAACCCAACTGACGTTACCACAACACTTGACGGTACTTCACAGCACTGTCGTAAGACCACCGTGCTGTCTTAAAGGCACAGTGTGCCTACCCAGATGCATACACAACATTGACGCGGCTTGACATACAAAGAAGTAATTATCACAATTAGCGATTTTTTTTGTCTGGTAAAAAATCTGTTTGGCTGGTAAAAAAAATCAGATACTCGCCAGTTGGCTGGTAAGCCAAAAAGTTTGTTTCCTCCCCTGTTTCTGATGGTAAAATGAGCGTACAAAGCAAAATACAGAATTCTGAAATATTCAAACGGAATTTGGAAAAAAATAAAATGGAATTTTGAAAAAAATAAAACGGATTTCATATGGCTCTACCGACCCATGCAGTGATAACTTATGGTGCTGCATGGATAGTTTTGGCATTCTCTGAGCACTTATATTTATATACCTATATTATATTTCATACCTGTCCATCTGTAGCCCATGGTGATGAGTGGACCTCATTATGAAACACACGGTGTATCATAATACATTGGAGTAGTTGTTGGGTAATTTCTGATAGATTGGGTTGGAGTTTAGTAACTTATTATACTGTGAATTTCTCCAGACCTCTCTTGGCAGAGCCTGAGGTGTGGCCAGTAATGGCAACCCTATACCCATCTCCAACCCACACATTAGACCAAAATAGTACCAAGCGGGGCTCTTTTGCTTAGAGGGTGCTGTTTGACAACATTGGAGATTCTACCTTAAGTGCTTATAATTCATTATAATTTATAACTTATCGCATTCTGATGAATTACGAGTGCCTTTTAAATGCACTATAGCTAATGGTATTCATGGACGTGTTTACCTACAATTGTGTTCATCAGGGCCTGTATACTGAACACACAAGTGTTTGTTTTCTTTCCCATGAATGAATGAATGACTTTTATTTATATCATCATCGTGTGATGTGCAGATTGAATGCTCACCATCGTCTATTTCAATGACCAGTTCACTTTCGGACCCTCTCGCCTGGGGGCCTGACGGGGATGCCAGCCTCCCCGCTCCCATCTCCCCATCGCACAGTCGCCTCTGCATGTCCAGGGTCCCGTTCTCCAGTCCTCTGTCCAGCAGTATGGCCTCCACCTCGTCGAAGAACTTCATGTACTTCCCCGGCCCCCCGCCACTCCCGCCCGCCTCCTGGGCGTTCTTGGCCGTCTTGTACTCGTACTTGAGGTTCTTGTACTTTGTCCGACACTGCTTCCAGTTGCGAACCACTCCGAAGCTCCTCTGCATCTGACGGGACATCTCCTGGAAGATGGACTTGTTGCGCAGCGTGCCCTTCAGGCGCTCTCGGACCTGGCGGTCGGCCCAGACGCACAGCAGTGCCCGCACCTCCTCGTCGGTCCAGTGGCGCCCGCCCTCGCCACCCAAACACTGGGTATAAGGGAGTCCCAAATGGTTGGAGAGGCCCCCGTGAATTTGAGCCTTGCTCCCTGGACACACAAACAAACAAATTTCAGTTGGATACACTGAGTATTACTAAAGGCGTTTGATACTTATCTTGGCAGGATTCAGGGAAAAAAATATCGTATTTATTTGAAATCTTTTATAAGATTTCAACTTTTAAGACAAATTAAGAGTCATAATAGTAATAATTTGCTATAGCAAAAGTAGGCCAATGTGTTTTAATTGTACTAAGTTGTTCTCAGCATTATTATTGTGGTTGTGTGTTCAACCTTCAGTTACCTTCCTGCATTGTGACTGAGGAAGAATAGATTCTTCTCTCATTAGCCATATCCACATCCTCTTCCTCCTCCCAGTCCTCTATTGACCCTCCTCCTCCTCCATTAGAGGTTAGCTGAGAGTCCATTCCTGGGTTGTAGTTTGTAGCGGCTGACGTTCCCGCGGCCTCAGTCTTCCTGCTCTGGAGTCCCATGCTCCTGCATTTGGCCTGACACTCCCTCCAGCTGCGCATAACACTGAGCCGTCTCAGACGCTCTGAGATCAACTCAAACGTGGCTCTGCTCTCTGCCATGTGCTGTGCCCCCAGCTCTTCCCACGCTGAAACCAGAGCCAGCGCCTCCGTTTCCACCCATTGCCTCTCTACCCCGCTGTTTACCTCTGCCATTTCTCCCTCACCTCCTCTTTGTCCGTCTGCTTTTCTCTCCATGTTTGAGCTGACCTGGAAACGCTTTGCCTCCCCCCGCCCCACCCCCAACCTTCTTCTCTCTCTCTCCCCCTCTCTCTCTCTCTGCTGCCCGGTTCCCTAGGCAACCAGGCGGTTAAGCCCGTTAGCAACGCCTACATGTGGCAAAGCAGCCTCACTACTGGCTTAAGCTGTGTGGTGCGGGGGGCGGGACCGGCTGTAATCTGAGAAGCAGCTTCGTAAATGGGCTGAAAGCTGCCGCAAGACGCCTCTCCATATAAGGGAACTAGGCCGCCTTGCACACAATCCCTTTCATGTTGCTGCTCTCAATCAGGCTTGAGTACTGTATTCAAATCCAACTGGTTTGGAGTGCCTCAAGGCTTACAAACGAACGGTTGCCAACACACAAGATGGTTCATGTTGATCCCGTTTGGTTGCAGAGAGACGGACTGTTTCTTTCCCTCATGCCCTTCAAAGCTCACTGAATCCTTATTTTTGTTTTTTTTTCTTATTGTATCTGAACTTCTAATGGTATTGTTTGTTTACACAGGGGTCAGGAAAGTGCTGGAATTGTCACATGTAATGGAGCCAGCCCCCCAACATACACAACCCTCAAGGTAAAGATATGGTAAACAACATGTAAAAAAACATATGAATGGAGCATAGTGGCAGTCTCACAGTCTAGACGGTGCCTACGTCTTCATTGTCTTTGAGTAAACAGAATGTGAACCACAACTTCACACACACACTTGAATTCAACATCCTCCTGGTAGCTTCTTCTGCGACTCCCTTTCTAGCACTGACAATTATTCACACGGTGGCCATTTTGATCTTGGTCATGCACAGGTTGGGATTCCTTTGTGAACAGGGTGGAAAGGAATCCCAACCTGAGCATGACATAAGAGCCTAAATGGCCATGTGTTGAATATGGTAAATTCTACTGTCCAGTATGCTTGGTAACATTTTTAGAAGTGACTAGCACCAATGTGATTAAATATTGATATGGTTGGTTATGACTATGAATAATCAAAATATTTTAAGTTTAGCCTCCATTAGATTTTGTAAAAGCAAAGTAACTAGTATAGAAGCTTCCCCCCGCCTCTGTTGATACTTGTCCTGAAGGGGGAGGGGTTGGTGAGAAAGGCAGTTATTGATGTGGTTATATTGGGCAGCTCCCAGGTGTGAAACTGAGTGTAAATCATTGAGTGTGTTCAGTCAACCTTTCCCGGGTAAATACATTTAATAAATTAGGTGTAGCACCTAACTGTGATTCTCAAGGAGATTTAATTTGCCTTTAGAATTTTGTTGAACAGAAGCTGATATAATTGTTGAACAGAAGCCGATATTTATGAGTAAAATGCAACGGTCTAGGTGGGATTTCTATATCAATGCCTACCTACCTATATATATATATATATATATATATATATATATATAATAGTGCATCTCAACAAATTAGAATATCGAGGCCATTTTTAGTAATTAAATTTAAAAAAGTTAAAAGAGACTATCAAATTGAAAATTATATAGATTCATTACACACAGAGTGAAATATTTCAAGCCTTTTATTTCTTAAAATGTTGATGATTATGGCTTACACTACAGCTAATGAAAACCCCAAATTCTATATCTGAGAAAATTTGAATATTACATAAGACCAATACAAATATATATTACAGAAATGTCGGCCTACTGAAAAGTATATGCACTCAATACTCCTTTTGCATGAATCAATGCGGCATGGCATGGAGGCAACCAATATTCAATAATTTCCTCAATATTCTAATTTATTGAGATGCACCCGTGTATCCAATATATATATATATATATATTTTATATTTATACCCCGGTCTCCCCTAACGCTTCTCGTGGTGTCTCTTCCTCCCCAGGGGATGGGGCTGGTGAACAGTGCTTTCACTCCGGAGGGCCTCCTGAAGCTGCGCTATGGTAACCTCGGTATCGGTCACACGCGCTACTCCACCACCGGCATCTCGGAGCTGCAGAACTGCCAGCCCTTCGTGGTGGACACCCTCCACGGCAAGATCGCCGTAGCGCACAACGGAGAGCTGGTCAACGCCGCTGCCCTGCGCAAGAAGGTGAACCTCTTAAGCCCTAGCTATATTTTCAGAAAATTCGCCTAAAAGTACATACCCAAGTAAATGGAAGATTGTTCCACTTCTACAAGGACCATTTGCATATTCTTCTGTGTCAGAAATATTGTGTCTGTTACTATGCTTGAGAAAATTGCAATTAACCAAAGGAGAATAATATAAATGATTGTTTTATTATTATGATGTGAAGAATTACCACTGAGCTCATTCAGCACCTTCTTGAGATCAAGTGTACTACAAATCTAAGCAAATGAATGATGGGCAGATGATTTCCAGGGGTTTTTGTAGATACAGTACTGAATTTTGCCATCCGGACACATGCAATTTGAAATATGAATATAGAATATCAGGCCTATAAATTACCTTATTATGGCCAAGTCATACATATATGGATCGGGCCAAATCTCCTCTTTCCAATGGCAGAGTTAAATCTGGATTTAGTACCACCAGGCGCCCGTTACAGGGCAGCAAAGACCATGAATGAAATCTACTGTAAGTACAGTTACTTTTGTATAATGTCCATAGCTCTGCCATTTTTCACCAGATTGTGAAGTTTTTTTCCCTACACGTTCACAGAAAAATATGTTGTATACTATTTTATGGCAATAACGTTCAGGTTTGTTCGACCCGTGAGATATAATCATGAAAATAACGGCTGAGCTTTGACAGCGGCTGGTGTGAGCTGGGTAGTGTAGTTTTATGAAATGTCGATGTTCATTGAAAGCCCTGGGTCTCCTCTTTCTTAGGACTACAACAATTTCATGACTGCGTCATTTCCTTGTGTCTAAATCATCCGGTTTCCGATGCAATGCATGCAGATTTCTATAAACTCATATTTAGCTAATAACAATTAAAATCATTGGTAAACAAACGTAGTGCTGAAAATATACACTTTGACTGCTGTTTTGATAGGGTTAGGGTCTTGACTCTTGGCTACATTTGAAAAAGAAACGCAACATAAATTAATACGGACTGTTTTATTGGGCCGATTGGGCTTAAGGGGTTAACATGGTCATGTGACTAGTTCCATACCTCATGGATTCCCGTCATTCTTTTCCCCCCTGGGTCCATATTCACAGAGCCTCTCAAAAGTCTGTGTACTGATCCAGAGTCTGCTCCAGTCTGTTAGTTTGTATTGGGTAATGAATACAAGTGCTCCTCATCATTGACCCCAGATCAGCACTCTGGCCTTGGTGCAGTGTGTATACCAGTATACTCTTTCCTTCTGTTCAACCCTGCGATGGAGAATGCAGACATTTGTATTGCACTTTGATGGATATGAAGAAAAAACGAGGAGGCCACTATCTTTATGCACATGGTCTATTGACCATACAGTATTCACACGGCAGCCATTTAGCTCTCATGCCATGCTCTGGTTTGGTTCCTTTTCCTCTTTGTTCCTGTCATAAGTGGCCATCTAGGTCCTTCTGATGGGTGAGCAGGCCATGGACCATATTCACATGGCAACCATTTTTCTCCTGCGTCATGCTCGGGTTGGGTTCCTTTCCCTCAACAGGGTGAAGCAAAATGGCCACCGTGTGAATATGGCCAATTCCCTTTGTAGCAGTGGCCATCATCATGTGATGCTTTTTGCAAGACAATTGACTTTCCCCCCTGCATGAAATACAAAGCATACACACTGGTCATGCTTATCCCTCTGTATGTGAAGTGTGTTAACTCTGTGTGCCCTGCAGGTGATGCGCCATGGTGTAGGTCTGTCCACCAGCTCAGACAGTGAGCTCATCACCCAGCTGTTGGCACTGACTCCGCCCATGGAGGAACTGGACGCCCCAGACTGGGTCGCCAGGTCGGATGTTTTATAGTGTTTATTTATTTTATTTAGTATTCCTCCTCAATCCCCGGTAAATCACTTCCTGTAGATTAAACGTTTCTATGACATTGTGTTGTGCAGGATCAAGAACCTGATGAGCGAGACCCCTACGTCCTACTCTCTGCTGGTGATGTACCAGGACGTCATCTACGCCATACGCGACCCCTACGGGAACCGCCCCCTCTGCCTCGGACGCCTCGTACCTATTTCCAAACTCCATACTTCAGGTGCTCGTTTGACCTCGTGACTGTTACTCCACAAGCTCCCCACCTCTCTGAACGAGATAAACGTCAAGGCTGTTTATGATTTGCTACCCGTCTCTCTCTGCACCGTTTGTTTGTCCTAGAATGCCCCCAAGTTTCGTTTCACAGAAGGCCTCATTTATCTATGTATGTTAAAGGGCCATCGCCACCACGCTCTGGTCCCCGGGTGTTTGAGGACATTGTGCAGTGTATGTCACAGGTCAAGCACTGTAAACAAGGTAGTATTTCACAACGGCAATAAAAAGAGTAGATGAACGCACAAGCAGTCTTTTATGAAGTGCTGGTACGGCCCCCCCGGGTTCCCGCCACAGTTGGGACAGCCGAAACCCGACCAATTTTTTTAAAAGAAATAAAGAAATGTCTCAATATCTGAGAAATAAAAATAACGTTCGTACTGTCTTCTACTACCATGCACTTTTCCACTAAATAGTCTTCCTTGCCTATATTACTACCTACTATACTAATATGTCTACTATTATGCACTCAACACTGCAGCACCCAAGTTTCAACACTGTTTGATGCACATTGTTACTCAGCTGAAAGAGTTGTACCCTTCCTGCTGACCTATTGTACAGAACTTGTGGCTTTGGATAAAAGCGTTCAGCTAAATGACTCAATGTAAATGTAATGTGGATACTGCAGTATGTGGAGCTCTTTTTTAAATGTGCCGTATTGCTCCTCATTTGAGTATTTTGTCAGAGGTCGGAGGTGGAAGTATGTGGGTCATTAACGGTAGGTTATGTAGATAACCTAGTTATATTAGTATTGGCTGAGCGTTCCGCTCTGAGCCTTATGAGATATACTATCTCCTATGATACCTAATGTATCTCCCACGAACAAAAAATACATGCACCACACCTGTATGGGGCTCCGCCCCCATGGTGGCACCGCCCATATAGCAGTGACTCTGGTCACCACACATAAATCAAATTTCAAATCAAATTTATTTATAGGGCCCGACAACACACGTTAATGTCCCCATGGGCCGTACAGGTCTTCTTTAAACAAGTCAAGAAGACAACATAACAATAAGTCAAGAACAGAACAAGAACACCATAGGGTCCAAACATTTTTTAGATGAATGCAAATAAATGAAAGAATGCAAGCACTCCCAGACATACCCCACGCGAAGGTAAGGAAAAACTCACTAAAACCTAACAATAGGGAAAAAAAGCTCCACAGGCAATGTGGAGGAGAGAAACCTTAGAAGGGCCGTTCAAGGGGGGATCTCCCTTCTTAGATGTCGGTGATAGTAGTGTTGCAGACGGACAGTTGGTAAGCATGCACTCATGTGTGTGGTGAAACACAGATGAGTGCATGCAATAGCAACTGTACATTTTGAAAAATTAAAGATAGAGCTAATAGCGATAGCAACTGAACATTTTGAAAGATTAAAGATAGAGTTGATAGCGGATCTATTTGAGGCACAGGGGCGGCGCAAGAGGGTCACGTCCTCCCCGTCTTAGTCACGGGACATTCAACACTCCGGTCGTTGCTCAGGGACAGCCGGAGACAGGGGGAAGGGGGGTGGCGCAGAGAGGGTCGCGAACTCCCCGACATCATCGCGGGACATCCGGCACTCCGGTCACCACTACGAGACCTCCGAAGACAGGGGGGCACGCAGAGGGGGTCGCAATCTCCCGGCCTTCGTCACGGGACGTCCAACACTCCGGTCAACACTCCAGGACAGCAAGTCATAGGAAGACAGGGAGACGGGACAGGCGTTAGACAGCTCATGAGATTGTAGTAGGCGGACATAGCAATAGATACAAGTGGTAGGCATATATGTGAATGGAGTAGATATATGAAGTAAGCGTATTATGTGAATAGAATAGAAGTACTTAACCCAGCAATGAAACCGCGTTGACTGTTAATCTGTTAACAGTCTGTTAATCAGTTGACAGGACCACGGACAGACATCCTTCCTCGCCAAAAAACCCGTCCCAGGAAAAGATTCCTCAAGAGGGAACTCAGGGCCGCGCAGAGCGGAACGCTCAGCCAATACTAATATAACTACGTTATCTACATAACCTACCGTTATATGCCGTATTTGCTATCGCGTTCCGCTCTGAGCCTTATGAGATATGGGGAAGAGCGGACGCGAAGCCCGACAAATGTACCCCCTGAGGACCCGTAAGCCCACATCAAGGGGTGCGGGGAGCCCTGTCACCCCATCCTCCCTAATGAAGGGGGGGCGCAGTCAACTCCACCTGAATGCGAACAAGAGGGAAACTAGAACCCCTTGAACACACCGTACAGGCGGAACCACGTGTGACTCAACACACTGTGGCCCATACCCATACACTCCTGCTACCCGACCAAAGGACGGGAAGCAGGAAAGGCCACAGACCCCAGAACCGCCTGGGAGACAGAACCCCCGGTCATGTCCATGAGGAAAAACCTTACAAAGGAGCCCGGGGAGGACCATGAAGCTGCAGCACAGATGGCCTCCACCGAGGCCCCACCCAGGAGAGCGGCAGAGGCAGCCACCCCACGAGTGGAGTGCGCCCTGACGCCCCCAGGGGGATCCTGCCCAGCCAACGTGTAGCAGAGGGTAACACCCTCGCACAACCAATGGGACAGGCGCTGCTCCGACAGTGCCTTACCAGCACGAGCCCCACCGTAACAGACAAAAAGCTGGTCGGTAACCCTGAAATCCTGAGTACGGCTGAGGTAAATCCCCAAGCACGGACTGGACATGACAGGTGAAGGCCCGCATCTAACTCACTAGTGTGAGGAGGAGGACGAAACGCCTGAACCACAATATCCCGGGAGCGGAAGGAACTCCGGATATTCTTAGGCACGAAAGCAGGATTAGGTCGCAGAGTGACACCGCAATCGGTCCGAAAAGACAGGCACTCTGGACGTACCGAGAGAGCACAGAGCTCACCTACGCGTTTAGCGGAAGTGACAGCCAGAAGGAACGCGGTCTTGAAGGACAGCTGTCCCAACGGCGCCTGCTCGAGCGGCTCAAACGGGGCCAAGGACAACCGACCGAGGACCAATTGAAGATCCCAAGTCGGAGCCAAGGAGCGTTGCACCGGCTTAACGCGTCGAGCGCCAAGCAGGAAACGCTTCACAAGAGGGTGGCTGAACAAGACATCCCCTCAAACCCCTCATGATAGGAGGATATAGCTGCTGCATATACCCTCACCGTCGAAGCCGACAGTCTATCAAGGAGAGACTGGAGGTAACTAAGGACAGCATCCAGGAGGCAGGAGACTGAGTCCCGGCCCCCCGCCTTACACCACACTTGGAACATACGTCATCTGCCCGCGTAAGCGGAGCGCCAAGCAGGAAACGCCTCACAAGAGGGTGGCTGAACAAGACATCCCCTCAAACCCCTCATGATAGGAGGATATAGCTGCTGCATATACCCTCACCGTCGAAGCCGACAGTCTATCAAGGAGAGACTGGAGGTAACTAAGGACAGCATCCAGGGGGCAGGAGACTGAGTCCCGGCCCCCCGCCTTACACCACACTTGGAACATACGTCATCTGCCCGCGTAAGCGCGACAGTGGAGGGAGCATGCGCATCCCAGATGGTAACACCATCAGGATCAAGAACCTGCGCCCCTCAACGTACCCGTCCCAACAACTGACCTAACAGATGTATGGGGAAGAATCCCTGGCGAGCCGGGCGGGGCATTGTTTCAATATATCAAAAACAAAGGACTGATGTTAACACGGAGCCACAGTGGTGATTGCAAACAGCACCCTCCACTGTGGTGTGCACCATGAAAGGGTTAAATGAATAAAAGAGCTAAACCACAAAATACTGTAGAATGAGCAAACCCATATACACAAAGTTAAGGGGAGACGGACCAGTCCCGCCTTCATTCAAAATATTCACAACAGGACACCAGCCCTAGTTTAGCCCATTTACCAAAAAAGGTAAACAAAGCCACCCCCCCCGCACTACTCCCCCAGTATACCGATTGACCATCAGTATGAATGGTTGAGAAGAGAGAAAACTGTAGCAAGACAGACCTTCTCATAGCAGAGTGACAAAACGAAACAATAGCCCCCTACACAGGGCCGCCCCAGGAGGTGGGGGGCCTCGCGTCTAAAAACGCACAGGGCCTCACATTTCTCCCAGGCGGCCCTGCCCTTATACTACTGCAGCCTAGCGCCAGGCGATGTGGGACCCAAGACAACAATTGCCTGTGCACAGACACGCAACATGTTTACCATGTCGGCTGGACCCATAGCCCCACTACCCGACGCCAACCCAGATGGGAACACCGTTCAACAAACCCCGCCGGAACACAAGGTAAAATACCTGGCTAGGCAACCTAGCCACGGCCTACCCTGTTGTCAACCCATTTACCCGAAAAAGGTAAATAGAACTCAGCAAAAAAAAACACAACAGCTACCGACTGACCTTCATTGATGAACCGGGCAAGAGGAGGGAGAGTGACAACATCTCACGGCGGAGACATTAAAACAGCATAGCAATTAGCAGTAGTAATAGCATGCGGCATTAGCGATAGCATGTAGCATAGCATTAGATGTTTTAGCAGCACGCCCAAGACAGCTTGGAAACTGTTCCCTGCAGAGAACGTTCACCAAACCATCCTGCCCCCGGCGCCAACACACAACATGGTTGTGTTAACAAAACAAACCAGCATTACTAACACTAATACCCATGCCTGAAGACACAGGGCCTACCTGAGTACAAGCTGGCCCGACAGCCAGTCTTGTACAGCTGAACCTCGATGTGCTGTCATCAAACGAGGAACATCAACACAGGCCCGTCGTGTCGCCGAAAACATGCGTCGAAGATGCCAGGGGCCAGCAACCTCCGGTAAGCTTCCAACATTATGACTGATCTTTTTTTTTTTTTTTTTTACTTTATTTTTTAGCGTTTATCGCTTTTCTGGTCAAGCATGACCGACAGTTGTAGGGTGAAACGGGAGAGAGAGCAGGGGGAGACATTCGGCAAATGACGGCGAGTCCGGGAATCGAACTCGGAGTCGACCAGATCCGTGACGCAGCACGGAGTCCCGCGACGCAGCGCGGTAACATGGTGTGCTACTGGAGCACCCCGACTCTGATCTTTTCATCCTACTAGTTATTGTATGGTGCACGCATCCAAGTACGCTGGGACGAAAATAGAGGAAGGATGTGTGGTGACTAGGGATGGGTACCGAATTCGGTACTTTTGAGGTACCGAACCGAAACACGTCGGTACTACCGAGTATCGAATCAAGTGAGAAACCAAAAAAATAATTAAAAAAAATATTTTTTATTACATTTTTTTTTACTTTTTTTTTTTTTTTTTTACTTTTTTCTTTTCATGTCAACGTTCACACGCACAATATATGCTTACCTAGGATTTGACTTGATTCAACAACAAAGCAGTCGGAGCAATGACAAGCCGAAAACTGTCGAAATTGTAGTTATTTGAAGTTTGGATTTTTTTTTACGACTGAGGTAGGTAAATAAAATTTCGACAGTTTTCGGCTTGTCATTGCTCCGACTGCTTTGTTGTTGAATCAAGTCAAATCCTAGGTAAGCATATATTGTGCGTGTGAACGTTGACATGAAAAGAAAAAAGTAAAAAAAAAAAGATTCATAATTTTTTTTTTAAGTACCGAAAAAAGGTACCGTTGGGTACCGGTATCGATTCACAGGTACCGGTACCGGTATCGGTTCAAATGTGAAAGGTACCCATCCCTAGTGGTGACCAGAGTCACTGCTATATGGGCGGTGCCACCATGGGGGCGGAGCCCCATACAGGTGTGGTGCATGTATTTTTTGTTCGTGGGAGATGCATTAGGTATCATAGGAGATAGTATATCTCATAAGGCTCAGAGCGGAACGCGATAGCAAATACGGCATATAACTATACCTCCTCTGTCCTCCCAGTGGCTGGAGAGGTGGAGCAGCAGACACAGGGATGGGTCGTGTCGTCGGAATCCTGTAGTTTCCAGTCCATCGGTGCCAAGTAAGTTTGGTCTCAGTTGGGGTCGGGTACCGGTACTTTATAAGGGTACAGACTGAATGACACCGGTACTACAGAGTACCGATTCACGCTAGATCGTTTTACATGTTTAGTATAAGAGTGTTAGACAGATAAGAGGGAGACTTTTCCACATATATATATATCTGTCTCATCTCTTGGGTCTTTGGAAAGGCCAGATAATGTTGAAATCTTACCATTTAAAAACGCATTTAGTTTATGCGTCGTGTTACAACAATAAATAACAAAAGGTTCTTAAGACTTGTTGTTTACTGAAATAATCTTTGTTATTACAGAGAGAGTTAAGTATTGAAAAAAAGGTACTGTTGGGTACCGATACCGAATTCCAGGAACTGGTACTGGTACCGGCATCGATTCAAATATGAACAGTATCCAACCATTGTCAAAAAATAAATAAAAATAAGTATGCTAAATTAGTTATTTACTGAAAAATGATAAGCACGTCTCTTGGTAGGCACCAGATTTAAACAGGTCCTTCTGCGTGTCTGCATGTGGGGAAACTCAATTTTACAGATCTGTAGATGAAAGCAACTAATGGATTAGTGGTCAAAGTCCTATGACTGCTAGTCGACTAAGTCTTTAATGTCCTGAGTTGTGGTCAGCCTTTGGTCACGGGGGTTATTATGACTGTAAATGTAATGAGGATACTGCACTGAGGATACCCCCACCCCCTCCTAATAGACAGTCTCCTCCCCACCGCATGTATATATTCTCTCCCCGCCGTATGTATATTTCTCTCCCACCCACCCACTCCAAATGTACAGTCTCCTCCCCACCGTATGTATATATTCTCTCCCCACCGTATGTATATTTCTCTCCCACCCACCCACTCCAAATGTACAGTCTCCTCCCCACCGTATGTATATATTCTCTCCCCACCGTATGTATATTTCTCTCCCACCCACCCACCCCCTCCTAATGTACAGTCCCCTCCCCATCATATGTATATACTCTGTCAGGATCTATGGGTAACAGTACTGTATATTTGAATATCATATATGTCACAAATGTAACGGTACGAAATACCTGTAGGTCATGTATGTTGTGTATGTCATAAATGTCACTATGAATTGAAAATGGGGGACCCTGATGTAAACAAGACATCCCCTTAACACTTTGAATGCCACTCACAGCTTTTCTCGGGTTTACCCCCCGACCGTTGAATGCCACGTCACGAGTATTCTCGTTTTTTTTTTTTTTTTTATATTATTAGCGTTCTGAAATCATATTGCATCAAGCGAGCCTACCGTTGGAGATCCAGGCACCGCCGGCGCTCAGATGTGAAAAAAGCGCCCGCTATCGTCTCCCAGATGGTAAATCACCCTTTTGGATTGGACTCAATGAAAGTGAATGGGAGAACGGATTTCTGACTCCACATTTTACTTCTCACTGATGTAACCGGGGTCTACCAGAGTTCATTCTGGAGCCTTGGTGCCGCGGCGAATGTGTTTTACTGTATACACGATGGATTAGGGCTGGGCGATAAAACGATAACGATAACTATCGCGATAAATTATTTCCTCGAAATAAACATGAAACGTGGTCGCAAAGTTTCGATATATCGATTTTCCAAGCTTGGATATGAGCACACGCACTAACAACCAATCAGTGAAGGAGATGGCCGATAGCGGAAGGAGACCCGGAAGGAGGCGCGGAGGTAGGACTCCGTAAACAAGGCTGGCTATGGCTAATTAGCTTGCACGGCGCTATTTTACAGTTTACCTGCCGAGTTGGTGTGTGTTTTGAATTCTGAGGGTAACTGTTATAGTAGTGTGGGGTATACGGTGGACGTCGTTGCAATGAATTGGGCGGAACAGAGTATTTTAGGGTCATTTTTTAGTACATTGTCATGAAATACTCCGCTCGGAAACGAGGCTGGCTATGGCTAATTAGCTTGCACGGCGCTATTTCACAGGTTACCTGCCGAGTTGGTGTGTGTTTTGAATTCTGAGGGTAACTGTTATAGTAGTGTGGGGTATACGGTGGACGTCGTTGCAATGAATTGGGCGGAACAGAGTATTTTAGGGTCATTTTTTAGTACATTGTCATGAAATATTCCGCTCGGAAACGAGGCTGGCTATGGCTAATTAGCTTGCACGGCGCTATTTCACAGGTTACCTGCTGAGTTGGTGTGTGTTTTGAATTCTGAGGGTAACTGTTATAGTAGTGTGGGGTATACGGTGGACGTCGTTGCAATGAATTGGGCGGAACAGAGTATTTTAGGGTCATTTTTTAGTACATTGTCATGAAATATTCCGCTCGGAAACGAGGCTGGCTATGGCTAATTAGCTTGCACGGCGCTATTTCACAGGTTACCTGCTGAGTTGGTGTGTGTTTTGAATTCTGAGGGTAACTGTTATAGTAGTGTGGGGTATACGGTGGACGTCGTTGCAATGAATTGGGCGGAACAGAGTAGTTTAGGGTCATTTTTTAGTACATTGTCATGAGATTCTCCGCTTGCTTTGGCTAACTGCTAACGTGCGTGGACTGATGACGACATCAACTCGACTCTCGAGACATTCACAGCAGCAAAACAAGTCAGCCCGCGTATCGGCGCCGGGCATAATAAGTTAATTAAACTTGACAGACATTATATCGACGATAATTATCGATATCGAGTTATATGAAAATAATTTTATAATTTTATCGCGATAACGTTTTTGGTCATATCGCCCAGCCCTACGATGGATCAATCAAATGAGCGATTTTTTCGGATGGCGATCGGAAATTGGAATAAACCATTTGGATACCATCTGACCTCAGGTAAGGAATCTATGTTATCAGTCTTATGATAATCAGACTCGTTTTCACGGATATATAAGCGTTTCCCCTATATGTGATATAGCTGTTTTGACTGTAAAAGCCATCAGGAAATAAGAGCAGCGATTATCAGCGCGTGGCACGAGCGTGCGTGCGCACACATATACTATCGATCATTAGCGTTTATTTGAAAACGATTCATAAATAGGCCGACAAATGACAACGTTCTTGAATATTCCAGTAAAAGACGATTATCATAGAATGTGTTGTTTTTTCCGCGAAAACGAGTGATTTTCTAAATGCTATCAAACTGAAATGAAGCGATAAAAATACAATCTGCTTTGACAATGTTGACTGGAAAATGAGTCTTTGATAAGCGACCGGCAGATTAGACACATAGCCATAATTTAAAACGTAGATTAGGCGATATTAACGTTAAAATTGGAGTGGATGGTAATCAAAGTGTTAACAATAAATAAAGTTTTCATTCATTCATTCATTCTGTTGTTCTGGTATGATCCTCAGGTATTACAGGGAGGTCCTGCCTGGAGAGATAGTCCAGATCTCCAAACATGGAGTGAAGACCCTGAGCATTGTCCCGCGTCCTGAAGGAGACCTCCCTGCCTTCTGCATTTTTGAATATGTTTACTTTGCCAGGCCAGACTCTATTTTTGAAGGTATGAATATTTTATTAGCAGGTGCTTTACATTACCATATGCATTTCTTAAGACAAGATATTAACAATTTATCATGTTGGATCCTTATCCGATAAGATAAGGTATTCCTTTCTTGATCCCCTTGGGGAAATTCGGGCATCATAGCAGCATGGGGGAGGGGAGGTACAGGTATGGGCATGGTAATAGTAGAAAGACATAAATATAGGTAATACAATTTTATCTGAATATAAAAAATATGAGAAAAATAAACTAAACAATATAATTAACTATGAATATAAGAGTGTAATCAAAGGTGCAGATTGAGGGTCTGTATGCTGTATTATCATTTTAAGGATTAACCACAAGGCTAAGTGGTAATGCATTTTACTAGCTGTTTTATTTCTATATATTTGGTTCCATTGTGTTGTAGGGCAGATGGTTTATACTGTCAGGCAGCGCTGTGGACGACAGCTGGCCATCGAGGCTCCCACCGATGCTGATGTGGTCAGCACTGTTCCAGAGTCTGCGACCCCTGCTGCACTGGGATACGCTGAACAGGTCGGTCTACGAGGAAAATACTGTAACTAGCGACTCCGGTAGTATTTCTACTCTAGGCAACACAACTCAAATGTTAATGCACAGCCTATAATGATGTCTAAATGCGATCTGATAACATTCACTACGATATGGCAAATGCATCCATAGCCCAAGGCCTAAATATAAAGGCAATGTGCATAGTAGTAAGTAAGTGTAAACTTAGTAGAGCCATGTAGATTAAGATGACGTCTGACTGTTGTGTTTCAGTGGGCTCAGTGGAGACACCTGCTGCGAGTGTGGGAACTTCTTTTTAACAAAAGTGTGCTATAAGTTGACATTTTGATGGTTTTATTTGCTTTCATCTGGAGTAATATTTATAGTAATGGTCGTAATTATCTATTTCATCAATATGGCGGGTAAAGAGGGCAACATAAGTTAAAGCTGCAGTAGGCAACTTCTGAGAAATTGCAGCGAGTACCTGCCCAGCAGAAATGGAGCACGCTCTGCATCACTTCTCAAGCCCCTGCACGCACAACAAAGGACCCCCAGAGGCACCAGCAGCTTTAAACTGGATTTAAAAATAAAAAAAGGTTTCCCAGCCTCTGATCAGCGGGTGGTTTTACACATTGTGTGTATTTTCTGACTATGAACGGGATGGTGATCTTAGTTTTCTGATGCGACCCCTTGGCAGGCCGAAAACATCTGATTGGTTATCGATGCAGGGAGCTGTTGTTTTGGCCATGCCCCAAATCTCTTTGCCGCTGTCATAAGCGGCCATATAGGTCCTTCTGATGGGTGAGCAGGCCATGGACCATATTCACACAGTAGCCATTTTGCTCTTACACCATGAACAGGGTGGAAAGGAATCCAACCTGAGCATGACATAAGAGCAAAATGGTTGCCGTGTGAATAAGGTCAATGGCTGTTACTATTTGCAACCTGTGCCCTTCTTCTCCATCTCTACAGTCTGGGTTACCGTATGTTGAAGTCCTGTGCAAGAACCGATACGTTGGCAGAACGTTTATTCAACCGAACACCCGTCTCAGACAGTTGGGGGTCGCCAAAAAGTTTGGGGCACTGACGGACAACTTCGCCGGGAAGCGAGTGGTGCTCATCGATGATTCCATCGTCAGGGGCAACACCATCTCCCCCATCATAAAACTGCTGAAGGAAGCCGGAGCAACTGAGGCGAGTCGCCTTGAGCCCCAGACTATTATCATCAACGGCACTGAGCATGTGTTGTCTCAGCGTGTATGTATCAAGTTCAGTTTTTGTTTTTAATGTTGATCTACTGTTTATTTGATATTGAACAGGTCCATATCAGAGTGGCCTCTCCACCCATCAGGTTCCCTTGTTACATGGGCATCAACATTCCAACTAAAGAGGAGCTCATCGCCAACAGGCCTGAGTTTAAGGACATCGCTGGATACATTGGTGAGTGCCTACATACTTTTATTAATCTATTTATTTACTAATTGTGTCACAGCTGCCCTTTCAAAAAGATTATTATTTTTTTTAAATAGGTATCACGGCTCTTTTCCAAATTCCTGAGACAAAAATGCAAGCATACTAACTACCAATTAATTTCAGTGATCTACCCTTTTATTAATATTTGTAGTTGGAAGATGCAGTACAATCTTGGCCTTTTGGAGGGTTTTGAATAGGGGTTGTACTATAGCTTTACTCCTGTGGTATCCCCGCTGTGTTGTCATTCTCGCTGTCCATTCTGTGTATCCTCACTCTTTTTTAATCAAATTTATTTTCTTTCTTTTACATAAAATATGACAACACAATATAATAATAAACAGGACAATAATAATAACGATAACAATAATGACATCCTCACGAACTCTTTTGTGTAATATACTAACCTACATTGTAGCATTCAACACTTTGATGAACATTGTTACTCAGCTGATAAGAGTTGTACCTTTCCTGCTGACTTGTCTAAATGTAATGTGTTCCATAGGTGCCGACAGTGTTCAGTATCTGACTGTGGAGGGCCTGCTGTCTGCCGTCCAGGGAGGAATCAACTCCCTCCAACAGAAGGACGAGATGATCAGCTCCAACAACGAGCCCCGCAGGAGAGTAGGCCACTGCACCGCCTGCTTGACGGGGAAGTACCCAGTGGAGCTGGAGTGGTGACCACAGCAGCACTACCACCACCACACTGACCGTATGTGAGGAGACCAAAGCCAGGCTGCTGCAGTAGAGGACTGTGTGGATCTGGATGATTCCACAGTGGTTAACCCTTTCCGGTGTATGACTACTGGTCATTGATACCTGAATTCTGGGAAAACATTATAAAATAAAATGTAAAAGTACACCTGAAAGGGTTAATGGTTAATATGAAGTGATGCTTGTTGACTTAAACCCAAGAGATGTTTGGAGCGTTGCCACAGTTCTGCTGACTGGGACACCTTGACACAAAATGAAATGCACAGTTGCTGTATACTGTCTGCTGTAGAGAAGGTGTAACAATCAATGCTTGAGCGATATGCATCCTGTTGGTACTTTTAGGGCCCTAGTATGTACACATGTATTCTCAGACCAGTCTTTGCATCATTACTGTGATGTGCAAGGAAATGTTGCTTTGCACAGTGTGTGCATCATTAGTATTTAGGGATGCACCAATACCACTTTTTCATTGCAGCTACCGATTTAAGTAGTGGCTGATGCCACACTTTTCTTTTACTGAACAGTATAGACTTGGGGTTCACTGGAAACGTATGATTGACATATTACAAACCTCCTGGTATCAGTTTGGGACATGTTGATACAGATATGTGACAACTTCATTGGTATTGGTGCATTCTTATTATTCCAAGCTTTCCATAATTCTCATGTGGCATTTGTTACAAGTTGCCATTATTTGCCTAAACGCACAAGACTTGCTACCAAAATTGTGAGCTGGACTTTTCTCTCATTGTTTACAAAGACTTCAAGAAGTAAATAACCTGTTTTTGTCTTGAGTTCCAATGTACTTTGTTGAATCTAAATCCTTTCCTTTACACTGTGCTCTCACTTTATTGCTGTGATGTCTCTGAAAGGATTTGACTGCTGGGTATTATTTCACTTGTCAACTTTTCTGCATATTCTAATAAACATTCCACACTGAGATGCTGAAAGAACTTATTTTCTTGATTGTGTAACCCTGGAAATGCCAAGTTTACTCAAGGAAAATATTACAATTTTTAGACACAAATGCAACTAGTTTTATTTGGTAACTGCAGCAGGAAATCTCCCAAGATCATGACTATTGGAACAGTAAGGACGGCTCACTGGCTTGGGCCAGTAACAAGTTGCATCTGGCCAGGAAACGTCAGTGGCCCATTAGTGTAGTAGGGGATCTCAAGCTGCAAGTATAAGCTAAATTATTAGTATCCAAATTTAAAGCCTGGTGATCAACCCTGCAGTCATGTATATTGGTTCTTATTCCAGCCTTCGGATCATGCTGTGATTTTAACACTTAAAATCAACTTAACTTTTGGGACAGTTTAGAACCATGATCACGAGCTACATTTCAGTGCGTAACTGTTTTAACTGATTCTTCTTTATTTTAACTCAGTCGCTACATCATTGTATACAAGGGCAGCCTCTAATCCTATTCAACATCATTTTAATGAATGTTCTGAAAATCCCTCCTCTGCAGTGACCCATAAGCATGGATGCTCTGAGTCTAGTCTGACTTAAGGCAGGTCATAGAATAGAGAAGTTGACATTTGGGTGAGTAATAGAAGACATTGAAGTAATTAATAATTGCAAATGATTTATTATTTACATTGGGTCCAACGGAAAAAGTATACATACAAAAATAGTTAACAATATTAACATAACATACCGGTATTCACCCCAAAATAATGAATCACTGCATTAACAAAATCACTTCTAGAAAAAAATGTAAATGAATAATTACTTTCTAAATTTGCACCCAAAACAAGCATAGGTCTGAAGGGCCTTTATTTATTTATTTATGAATGGCCTCTACAGGGTTTATTGTTGTTGAGAGTATACCTCCATTCAGTAGCCTTCTCTGTAGACATGTTGGAGGGGAGGGGGTACTATGCACACAAGTGATGTTTCCTGATACACATTATTTCATGTGTCACATGTCAACGAGATTGGACAGAAATGGCTGAGAAATGCACCAATTTGTTTTTAGGTTTTAATGGCATCCACTGACCAAAGCAAACTTATGACTTGGGTAGGCCTGGATGGTATACCACCATGGATCCATGTACGGATTCCATAAGGTATGAATTTTTACTATAAGAAAAGGTTTCTGCTGGAGTGACGATGCTGGTGGCTCAGCACTTCTCTCCTATAGCGGAGAGAGCCCGGGGAGTACACACTATCCCAATCCCTGGACCGCTTGGACTTGGGGGACCTGTGGTCCGATTCCCTGGTGCGCTTCCTCTGACCAGAGTGGTGGGGAGATAAGGCAAGCGCTTCCAAAGCTGAGGAAGTGTGGCCTCTGCTGGCCTCTGCGTTCCTTGCACACAGACGGCATGGAGGGGCATTGGATGGGGCGGATTTGCCTTGGCACACAAAATGGTGGTAGTATTCCTGAAACTCGCCATCGATCTTCATGCGGTTCGACACGTTCCTGGCCTGGAAGGAGGAGTCAAAGGACAAGTGTCGTTGGAGCCTATGGCGGCCTGCCCCAGTGGATGACAGAGGAGAGGACAGGTTCACTTGTGAGGGACTATAGGACTCTTGGGGGCGAAGCCTCCCTGGAGACGTGGTGGACAACTGTTGGGAGAAGGATGCAGCTGCAGACACAGATCTGGGTTCCTTATCATCCCTGGGATATTTTTCCACAAAGCCTGTCTTGGGGCTTCTGGAAAGGACACGAGGAGATCCACCATAGCCCATCAGCCTAGTTTTGAAGGGACTTTGTCTAGCTGGAGAGCGGAGATCAGCAGAGCTCTCTGTGACTGAAGAGGTTTCCATTCCATACACAGGGCGGTCAGACGTGATGATAGACCTACGAAGAGGAAGAGAGGCCGTATAGGACTCTTGGGGGCGAAGCCTCCCTGGAGACGTGATGGACAACTGTTGGGAGAAGGATGCAGCTGCAGACACAGATCTGGGTTCCTTATCATCCCTGGGATATTTTCCCACAAAGCCTGTCTTGGGGCTTCTGGAAAGGACACGAGGAGATCCACCATGGCCCATCAGCCTAGTTTTGAAGGGACTTTGTCCAGCTGGAGAGCGGAGATCAGCAGAGCTCTCTGTGACTGAAGAGGTTTCCATTCCATACACAGGGCGGTCAGACGTGATGATAGACCTACGAAGAGGAAGAGAGGCCGGGGCAACAGACTTCAGAGATGGCCTCATGGATGCACCAGTGGGGGCTGGGCGAGATCTGAGAGGACTGTAGAAGAGAGGGGTAGGCTGTTCCCTCTGTTGGGAGGAGAAAGACGATAATTGGGAGACAGTGAAGGACCGGTTTAGTGGGGCTTCCTCTGGTTCAGCAGAGATCCCGGAGACAGAGAAATCCATCACCTGGACAGACCGATTCAAATCCCTCCTCACTGAGACTTCCACCTTCCTAGGAGACTGGCTCTCTGTTTGCCAATCCGGCAGGTTGGCGACAGTGGGGCGCGCGGGAGATTGGATGGCAGGTTTAGGCCTTTTATTTGATGTTGAGGAGTTCATAGTCAAAGAGGTGTTAGGAGACCTCTGGCGGACGGATTGGCTATTTTTTACATTCTTCTTTGGGTTTCCGTCGATGGATCTTGAAGTCACATTGAAGGTGCGGTTGCTGCCGCCTCTGGCAGAGTTGTCTCTCAGCCTGCGGTACCTCCTCAGCACAGAGTTGGCGGCATCGGAGACACGCTGACGATGCCAAGCCTCTCCTATCTTAAGGATCACTCTGGGGTAGCACTTCTCCATGAAAGAGCTGCCATGACTGCTCAGAGTCCTCTCTAGTTCTTCGTCGTGGTCCTCAGGTTGGGATGTCATGAAAGAGCTGCCATGACTGCTCAGAGTCCTCTCTAGTTCTTCGTTGTGGTCCTCAGGCTGGGATGTCATAGAAGAGCTGCCATGACTGCTCAGAGTCCTCTCTAATTCTTCATCGTGGTCCTCAGGCTGTGACATCTCCAGCAGGCTTCCCTGAGTTTCATCTATGGAGCTCTGGTCCAGCTGGGTACTGTCAATTCCAGACAGCGCTGTGGGACACAAAAGACCAAAATCACTCGTCTTAACATTGGAATTAAATATCGGTTGCTTCCTTGTGCAATTTTACACGTCTCCAATTGAGGCAAATCAAACACTTGCTAAGATGGATCAGAGATGACCTACAGAGGTGAACTAATGGAAGCAAAGGATTATTTTTGTCTTGATTAAAACAATCTGCACCCAGTTCGAGATTCACAAATAAAATATGCTTAAAAAGTTACTTAAAAGAGGTCACACCCACCAATCTCACATAGCCACACCTCTCTCCTCACTATGTTACACTACGTCAGCGCTGGAGAGGTCTGGCTGAAGCCATTATCATTTCGGGAAAAAAACACTTGCGCTTGTTTGTATTTCTTTAAACCAATCCGATCATTCTGGGCGGTGCTAAGCCCAGGATGCAGCGACGGTGCCTTACGAGATAGATATCGGAAGGGGAGGAGAATTCCAATTGAAATAGTAGGCCAATGGCACACTTATACCCACAGTCTACATCCTGTGAGTCAGACTACACCCACCGTCATGCTCCACAGTAGAACGATCACTCTGAAAACCACTCTCCTCCTCTCCAACATCCTGATGCGAGTCATTCAACTGCTGAAAATAAGGTGGTCCAAAGATTACACTGGGGGCTGTTGTAGAATAAGCTTTTGAACAGACAGTATCGCAATAGGCTACAGTTCAGTAAATTCAGAAAATTACCTGTATGTCTCTTGTACTGTCCAGCACTGTAATGAAAACGAGCAGAAATAAATGCAATACGTTATTATATTTTTTTTCTTTAAAGGAGATAGACATTGCAATGAGCAAACATTTTAAATGTGAGGCGAGTAGGGCTGAGTATCAAAATGCAATACTTTTATGGCATCAGTCAAATTGCTTCAATACTATATCGAAAAATGCTGTGGTATTGAAATTTGACACCAAAAGACACTGTAGCTTGATATACCTAGGCAGTTAATTTCATCAATGTGAGTGAGCCATCTTGTTCCTAGATAACATTTAATCTGTTCAACCACAATCCAAAATCCATCCAAAATGTAACAACCTCTGATTGGCTCACACAATGCACATAACTCAGCAAGTAAGGTATTGAAAAAAGCATTGTTTTGGTATCAATATTGGCACCAGTATTGAACATTTTCAAAACATACCCAGCTCTAGGGGTGCATGCAGATAACTACCTGATGATGTCTGCTCTCTGGAACTTGTCTGGAGGAAGGAAAATATAAACCTGTTGTAGAATGTAGATAATATGGCAGTAGTATAGCCCAACTAAAACTAAACTAAATAAAATCTACACAAAAAAAGGAAAAGTACATAATGCAGACAAAAAACACTTCAAGTAATTAAGATGAAGTGAAGTATACCGATGTCTCCAGTGTGTAAATATGATGTCTCCAGTGCATTTAACACTTTTTTTTATTTTTGACTTAACTGTAAAATACCCTGTTTATACTGTAGTACACATCTTTGTGCATGATTATCTGCCGATATATCTAGACATCAATATCAGCCACAAACATCCAGTAGGCCCATCAGTCGGGCTCTAAATAAAAGCCCCACTGAAGGGCATTCGTAGTTACATTCTGTGTCACACGCAGTAGCATAGTTTATTCATTTTGTTTATAGAGTATCTATCAATTATCAATGACCCAAACCTCTGATAACTCCAGCTCTGACCGCTGCAAACATCGCACATAGTCTTCACCAGCCAAGAGCATAACATGTAAGACAAAATACAGAGGAAAGGCAACAATGATGACTAATGAAAATGATATCAAAGCTATATTGAATGATTAACATAATTAGGCCTGTGACAGATGTTAGGTAGCATTGTTTCAGCACCAGAATGTTTGATGTTAAAATTAATAAAAGTTGTTTACATCCAGAGTAGCAAGTGAACGTTACACTAGACATTATACAAAATAGTTTGCTGTAGGCCCTAATTGAGACAACTGATCAACACTTACATAGTTGTCTCTACGCAGACATCGTTATTTTGTAGAGAACATGCTAAACCGAATATCATGGGCAGTATTTCCTCCTGTATGTCACAGCAGCCGCACCTGAAAGCCAGCTTGAAGTTGTACAACCCGCTCGGCCTTCTAAAAAATGTCAACAGATTTTCATTTCTAGTACTTTACCCTGGTTTGCAGTCTCCGTTGTCAGCTAATTGCTAGCATATGCAGTATGATGAATTGAAAATGGGGGATCCTGATGTAAACAAGACGAAAGTCTTTCTCTGGTCTGCATCCCTTAACAATTGTGTGTATTGAGCTGTACTGTACCCATTCTGCAATCTGTTAATAAAATGTTCTCAGCGACGCAGTTACAGACAGTAGATGGAAACGAGAATGACGTCGCTGCAGATGTTAGTTTGCGGATAGTTGAGTCTTGATGAAAAAGTACTGTATCTGTATGTCATAAATGTCTTGATGGATTGAAAATGGGGGACCCTGGTGTAAACAAGACGAGCGTATTTTTCTGGTCTGCATTGTCTGTATTGTACCCATTCTGCAATCTGTTAACGTTTCCAATCAATCAATGAGACTGTAAAGCAGAAACACATGTAAAACGCTGCTGCAGGACTGAAGGGGAAAGACCACCGAAAATAGCAGCTCTCTACTAAACAAAAACGGTGGCGTAGTACAAAGATTGTCGATACCTTTCATTGACACAGTATGTACGTCCACATCAATCCCATCATCGTCCTTCAGTTTTGAATACTGTCAGAAGCAAAAAGATAACAAAATCACGTTTTTATATCCTGCTAATGCTATTATCCGTGAAGTTAGAAAAACGAATGTTAACGTGTGTAGCTAATGTTTGACTAGCTCATTGCTCCCGTCACATACCCTCTCAGCGATTCGCGCCAACGAATCTTTGTAAATAAAATAATTGGAATCGAATTGGCCATTCACCAAGTCCCTCGTAGACATGTTTCCACTGATGGCAGTAACATATAATAAAATCAATCACTACTAGTAGTAGTTAACGGTAACAAGGCCAACTCTTTTACAGTTGAATTTCTTCTTCTTTTAGCTTTCCGGCCGTCTAGACGCCCGTCGGCGTATTGCTGCCTCACACTGGTTGTTTTAGGTACTGCACACTGTGGTACAGTTGCGTTTGAAGTTTGCCCAACAAGATAGTGAAATATGATTGGACACGAGCTTGGTGTGACGTAGTAATTTCGTAGAATGTGTCATCTTCACGCGACTAAAACACACACCATACATCTTCATTGTTTACCAATGCTTAGTCGTCTTCATAAATTGATGTATTTTAATCTGTCATTTATATGCCACTTGTTAGAAATAGCTGTCCGGAATAGACATTGTCGGTAATAAATCATGAGTCATTCGTCTTTTAACAGGTCGTAGAGATGGAGCCGAGGACTCTGCACGATATTGTAGCCACTACTGCCTCACTACACAGCACCAGAGCAGCTGTCACTTTTGACAGTGGTTCAGTCTCTGGAAGTTCTGTGTCCCTGTTGTACAACGACGCTGTTGCACTTTGGGATGAATTGTCACACGTTCTGCAGATGCATTGCTTCCAAAATAATGGTGTCATTGGATTGTATTGTCATGCCCATCTATACCTGCCTATCTGGATTCTCGGGTGAGTTGTTATGATAGACAGTCGTTATACAGTTGCTATTTTTCTCACGTTTCCACTCAGCAGCCGCCATCACCCCAGTCATCACACACACATAATAAACCTCTCCATAAAACAGGGACATCGGACATGTCCCCAAAGACTTCAAAATTGCGAGAGTGACCCCCCTGCACAAAAAGGCAGAAAATTAGACCCAGGCAACTACCGCCCTGTTTCTATTCTTACCTCCATCTCGAAAGTCATGGAAAAAATAGTCTACGAACAGGTCGAAAAGTACCTTGTGGAAAAAAATCGAATCTACGAATTCCAATCTGGCTTCAGAACATCCCACTCCACTGACACATGCCTTCTCTATTTGAACGACCACATCAAACAAGAGGTGGATGCGGGCAAATACTGTGGCATGGTCATGCTGGACCTACAAAAGGCCTTCGACACTGTCAATCACTCCATTCTGATTAACGAGCTAAAAGCAATTGGTTTTGATAGTTTATCAGTGAGCTGGATGCAATCCTACCTGGAGGGGATTGTCGTGTATGTCGTGTGTGTCATATATGTTATGATGAATTGAAAATGGGGGACCCTGATGTAAACAAGACAAGTCTTTCCCTGGTCTGCATCCCCTTAACAATTGTGTGTATTGAGCCGTACTGTATTGTACCCATTCTGCAATCTGTTAATAAAGTTGTCAATCAATCAAGCCTTTCTCACATGTTTCCATCAGCCTGATATAAGCTGATAGTGATATGTGTAAACATTAGGCTACAGCGATGTCATGCCATGTATCTGCATAACTTTGTGCCAAAATAGGCTACACAAAGTTGCTATTAAAGGTGCAGGATTTCCACAGACTCTGAAAAATAATCCCAGTTAAAACATTGTTTTTCTTGTAACTGTTTTGGAATAGGCTACAGTTATGTTTTTTTTTATCCTGATTACATAACGCCTATTAGTGTATTCCGTTACTCCCCAAGCATATTTACGAAGACTAACACTAGCAGTTGGGCCCAGAAAGCCCCCCCCCCATATATGTATAAATACAGTACATTACATCTTCTGTCATAACCCTTCTCTAGACCATATGTGTATATATACAGTACATTACATCTTCTGTCATAACCCTTCTCTAGACCATTATGTGTATATATACAGTACATTACATCTTCTGTCATAACCCTTCTCTAGACCAATAATTAAATTCACCAATCAGTTCTGTTTTGTCTGACAGCATCCTTCAGTTACCAGCAGCTTATGTGCCAATTGACCCAGATGCCCCGGGACTCCTCTCCGCCCGCATAATGGGTCTGTGTGGTCTGAAGTACTGCGTCCTGCAGAGTGACCTGTTGGAGGTGAAATATATTTGTATTGATCATAATGAGTGATGTTAGTTTAAAATGTGAAAATGGAAGAATTGGCAACAATTTATTTGGGTCGACATAGTATTTGTTATCATTTTCTATATTGTAATAATAATAATAATAATAATAATAATAATAATAATAATAATAATAATAATAATAATAATAATAATAATAATAATAAATGGTACTTAAATAGCACTTTTCTATAACTCAAATCCACTTTACACTAAGGGGCAGAGCTAGTGAGACAAACAGACACAAGGATGGATGGGGGGCTAAGATGGTCAAGGGCTTCAGGTCGTACCAGGATTTTTTTTTGGGGGGGGGGGGGTATTTTATGACTGGGATGATGTGGTGCCAGGATTTGGTGTGAGTTAGAAGTGTGGCAGATGCATTCTGGACCAGCTGGAGTCTATTAATGAAGCAGCACTGATGCCATAGAGTGAGTTGCAGTAGTCAAGACGGGTGTATATTATTATTTCCCCCGGCTGTTTAATGTCTATAATAATTATAAAGTGATATAGTCATAAACACATTAGAACAGGCCTGCTAACATTAGAATATTGCATTGTAATTGAACAGTATTAAAACATTTTACGAGATTTTAAAATAAAGTCCTAGAACACTGTTCATTAGTTAGGCCTACACTAGTTTTTTGTTCTTGTGAATATTCTGCTTTTCTAGTTATCATTTATATTCTTTTAACCAATTACTTGCCTTGATTTAAATATGTTTCTCGGTGCCCTATCACTTTTGTTAGTAAACATCACTATTTTCCTCTAGCCAGTATCAAGAAAGTTGAGTGTGACCCATAATTAATGTCACACTGCAGTACAACTCTACTGAGAATCACCTGGCAAAGACAGAAAATGTGACTGTAGCAGAGCAGTACCAAGACAGATTTTTTCAGGATTTTAGCACTGATGTAATAATCAAATGTATATGTAAAAATATTGACGCCTGCCTGGGTCCAGCCTCCAGAATCGCACACTTCTGCCCATTTCCAAATACCATTATTATATCATTCATTTCAAGAATCACTTGAATTGTGGGCGGCCGGGTAGTGCAGCGGACTAAGCATCTGTCTACCACCGCAGAGACACTGGTATCGAATCCAGCTGTCAGCGGTGCCTCCGGCTTGGCCGGTCGTCATACTGACACAATTGGCAGTGTCAGCGGGAGGGAAGCCGGTGGGTGGTAATCTGGTCGTTGTAAACAGTGACTCCTACAGGTCGGTCAGGGCGCCTGCACAGTGAGGAAGGGATCTGGGTGAGGTAGTGTGCCCTCTCACGTGTTACACTCACCCAATGAGAGTCCTCGCTGCCAGGTGAAAAGAGGCTGCTGGCTGTCTCCTATGTATCGGAGGAAGCATGTGATAGACTTCAGGGCTCCCTAGACCGGCAAGTAGGGGGGAAATGCGCGCAACGACCAGGAAGGGGAGGGGGAAATTGGCATAACGACTAAATTGGGATGGGAGGAAAATACAAGAAAAATAGGAGGAGAAAAAAAGTTAATAAAAAAAAATAATCACTTGAATTATTGGATAGAATTATGGAATTTGGAAAATGGCAAAAGTGAGAAGTTTTCCAAATTCTATGATTCTATTATTCAATCAAAGTGATTCAGAAACCCTGAATGGCTTGAATTGAATGATAGAATTATGGTTGGAAACATGTCCCTAAATAAAATGTCCCATTCATTGGAGGAGCTTTAGGATCCACATCTCTGTGATTCCATGGACTAGAGTCAAATTACTGTATTAATGTTAATCAAATGTTTCCTAGGTTATACAAATCTTGATTATTAACATGTTGTGCTACCATGTCAACCCTTGACAAAGAATATACTGCCCCCTAGCGGACAAAAAAGACATGACAAAGCATGTGCACTATGATCATGTGTTTGTAATCTACTGACCCTTTTATCCTTTGTGCCTATCAAAAATGTCTTACATAACACCTCTAATAATTTCCATTCCTCCTTCCCCCATCAAGCAATTCCAGACGGCCTTCTCCAACCTTGTTACCATGGAGGTTTGTGCGGTATTGTCCAATCAGAACCTGACCCTCATAAGACTACAGTTGCTGCCGGTCGCTGTGCTGCAGCTCGATGGAGCAGAGGAACAAGGAGGAACTGAGAGGATCCAAGACGCTGGTCTCTCTGCATCAGTCACAGTGGCAAAGGACGCCGGCCAGGGAGATCTGGCGTATGTGCTGCACACATCGGGAACAACAGGACGACCCAAGATTGTTCGAGTACCACACAAGTGTATAGTGCCCAATATACTGCATCTCAGGTTAGGATGAACTAACGCGTTAGTGATATATTATGCCGGTTGTAATTTTTTGTCTCTTAAAGCGGCACTTCACCAAAAAAAACAAGGCTGATTTGTTTTGCACATAATCTCACACACATCCAAAAACTGTTTTGCACACATCCCTTTAGTTTTGATAGTTATTGAGAGTAAATTAGTTTGAATATGGCCACCAGTAAGACAAGGCATTGTTATATCTACATACTTTCATGGTGCTGTAATTAACACAACACAAGGATTCAATGTCACTGGCAGCCATATTCAAACTCATTCACTCTCAATACCTTGTCAAACTGTTTTGGATGTGTGTGAGTTTATGTGCAAAATAATAATCAGCATTGATTTTTGGCGAAGTGCCCCTTTAAGTGTTTTCGTTCATGATGATTTGATGACGATATGACATTCATAACCCCTGAAACACACTGGAAGAGGAGGGAGAGTGGACACTCCTAAGAGGTGTGCACCAAGCACAGGGTTTTTCAATTGACCATATTCACACGGTGGCCATTTTGCTCTTATGAAATGCTCAGGTTCGGATTCCTTTCCACCCTGTTCCCACAAGTGAATCTTTCGGTGTATTTCTATGGAGTATGCATGCTGCGAGCATAGAAAACTGGCCTTGAAGCAGATTTTATACCTACTTCCACCTCACATGTGTGGACAGCAGTGCTCATTAAGCAGTGCTAACCGTTAGCTCCTCCCATTGTATTTCAGGGGTACATATATTTGTTGTTTTCTGTCCACAATGTCAGAAACTATTGTTGGTCGTAAACAGGACCTGCTTCTGCTCAGGTCTTTGTTTCAGATGAGTGCAGAGGATGTGGTATTCCTGGCCTCTCCGTTGACCTTTGACCCTTCAGTGGTGGAGATATTTCTTGCCTTATCATCGGGGGCTCGACTCCTCATGGTCCCCAAGGTGATAAAGAAAATGCCCAATAGACTGGCTCGAGTGCTGTTCAAGCATCATAGGACAACTGTCCTACAGGTAAATAAGCGGGTGTAACTCATCACCTACCAGAACTTCCAACACACAGCTTTTCGCCGTCATTGTGATTTTGTGGCATTTTCTTGTCTCCTTTAGGTGACACCTACTCTGCTAGGACGCTTCGGCCACAGTGTCCTAAACAAGGAGGTGTTGTCTGCCAGCTCCTCGCTGCGTGTGTTGGCCCTGGGCGGTGAGGCCTGCCCCTCCCCAGCCTTGCTCAGGGGCTGGAGACAGGAGGGCAACTGCACTCACATCTACAACATCTACGGCATCACAGAGGTGTCCTGCTGGGCCTGCTGCTACAAAGTACCAGAGAGTCTATTACAGTCCAACGATCTGTGAGTGACTTTATCCAAATACATTGTATGAACTTTACATATATATTTTTTTTTTCATATTTAAAGTTTTTATTTTTCACAAGCAAGACAATACAAACTAAGACAAAAATAATAATAATAATAATAATAATAATAATAATAATAATAATAATAATAATAATAATAATAATAATAATAATAATAATAATAATAATAATTGTAACTGAGGGGTACAATTCCCTGACTGTATTGTTAGATATGATATTTAATACCACTACCTCATGTACTTTAACTTCTGGCCACCCAGTACAAGATATAAGTATGATGAACACTTTCCCACCTGATGAAACGAATCCACACAAATGTACCAAATCGAAGGTTTAATACAGCAAAAGGTGTATACAACGATCACTTAATTACATTTATGATTTGAAATATGAAATATGCACTTTATGGCAAATGAGTATTCGTAGGTAAATCAACATTGAATGTCCAATCTCTGGTTACGCAGGGAGTAAGTATACAACCTGGAATATTTAGGAAAACGATAGCGATGGTACTTAAATGATTATAGCTGGATACACTAAGGGGGGGGGGGGGTCCCGCTGGTTGTAAGACAGTAGGAGGGGGGGGTTAGAGAAGCCGCTGGCGGTATCCCATCTGGCCGACGGTGTCTTGGGAGAATCCAAAGTCTTGGACACGGTGCCCACAGAACCTCGGACCGCAGACGAATACAGCTGGACCCTCTGTGGACGGTAGCTGCCGGTCCACAACGGAGAGACGTGAGGCGACCTCACTGGTGTCGAGCGCCGTCTCACCTGGAGTCCTCTCCGGGGGGTAGTTCCAACACTCCGCAGTGTTGGCCTTTATCCATGGAATAATCAAAGCACACAAAGCATAATCCAAGCCGTGGAAGGCTCGCCGTCGTCCGGGTAGAGTAATCCAATATACAGGTCCAGTCGCTCTTGGCCCGGAGCTCCTCGGATGCAAGCGCCACTAGGGGTCTGCTCAGCCTGGTTAAGCGTCCAGATAACGTCAGGAACGATGGGGGTACTGATAACTTTAGAACTCTAACCGAACGATGCACCATACATAAATAGACTATTATTAGCTTAATAGAATACGTCCAACTCGACGGTATAGTGCCAAACTATGACTATTCAACTATTAATCTACACGATATCTCAATGCCTATTCTGGGGCCAAGTAGGCCTTACTACACCACACGTGCATCGTGGGGAGGCTTTGCGTCTGTCACTCTGTTGGAGGGTAAAGAACTGGACTAAAAAGAAAGTTCTACTTTACTTGCGCCATATATATATGCGCTATGAACAAATAGTACCATTCGTATTTCGCCCGACATATTCCTGCGCGGAACCGGGGCTTGCCACGACATGTTAGGCGGCACGATTGAACTTGGACCTAGGGGTATGGCAACCTGGCGCCAGGTTCTCGTCCAATGGTAGAATGAAACTATTATGGGCTGTTTAGTAGACTAAAGGGATATTCAATGCATATTGTACAAGGAATATACAGGGGATATCAAACGATATACAAATACAATTAAATATATATATATAAATAAATATACATATTCGGTTTAATCTGATCCTTCGCAACAGCCGCCCCCTAATTAGTCCCACCTAATTAGCTAAGCAGAGACAGATTAACCGCACTGTCTACCACTCAAGGTCCGCTGTAAGGGTCAGTCAACTCACAAAGTCATAGGGTCATGGTCATCATCGATAGTATCTGGGAGTCGGGGCAGTTCTATGAGCCTCGCCACGGGACGTGTGTAAGTGCGCCCTTGGACGAGTACTTCAGCTGCTCGGACCTTGCCATCGGCACCGGTGATCACTTTGCTTACGCGGCCAGCCGGCCACATAGCTCTGGGTAGTGACTGGTCAATAATCATGACGACTGTTCCTTCTGTCAAATTGTCTCTCTCTTTTACCCACTTCTGGCGGGTCTGTAGAGACGGTAGGTAGTGAAGTAGGAAGCTGCTCCAAAACTTGTCAGCTAGTACTTGGCTGTACCTCCACATTCTTCGGCCGTTCGCTTCTTCGGGCCTGTACATTGTCTGGGGAAGCGCAGGGTCCAGCCGCCCCATTAGGAGTGTGTTGGGGGTGACTGGGTCGACATCTGCTACATCACTGGAGACGTAACCGAGGGGCTTTGAGTTCAATACTCCCTCGATCTCCGTGAGGACTGTCATTAGGACTTCCTCCGCCACAGTCTGGGCCCCGAGCACGGCGTACAGGGCTGTCTTTATAGAACGTACTTCTCGTTCCCAGGTTCCACCGAAGTGGGGTGCGTTCGGGGGATTAAACTGGAAGTCAATCTGGGATGGAGCGAGGTGGGTCTTAAGTTCTGGGCCCATAGCTTGGAAGCTCTCTCTCAGCTCTCTTTCTCCGCCTTTGAAGTTGGTCCCGTGATCAGACAACAATGTAGACGGTTTTCCTTTCCGTGATGTGAATCTCCGGAAGGCCATAAGGAATGAGTCTGTGCTCATGGTCGGAAGGAGCTCGATATGTATCGCTCTGGTGGTCATGCATTTGAATACAATACCCCACCGCTTCTCGGTGCCTCTTCCTCTCTTTATATACAACGGGCCAAAGCAGTCCATGCCTGTGGAGTGGAATGGCTTGTCGCCGATTCGGAGGCGACAGGGGGGTAAGTCAGCCATCCGTGGTATGCTGGGCTGCGCGCGCCACTTACGGCAGTCTAGACAGGTTCGCTGGAAGCGCCGTACTGCTTCTCTCCCTTGCAATATCCAATAACGACGTCTGATCTCCGCGAAGACTCTCTCTGCTCCTGCGTGGTGTACATCCTCGTCGTATTTCTTTATGATCAGCTCTGTGACCTTGTGTCGGCTGTTCAAGACGATCGGGTACTTAATGTCATCTGGTAGATCGGGGGCTCTCCGCAGGCGACCACCCACTCTGATGAGATTATGGGCGTCACTCTCTGGTGCCAGGTGAATCAGTCTGCTGTCTGATGGGACGGGGTTTCCTCCCTGTAGACAGTCTAGCTCATCGGGGAACGAGTCTCTCTGGGCTCGTTGTAGTAGAAGAAGTTCTGCTTCTTCGTAGTCAGCTGCTGACATGTCAGTGGTGGACTGAATCTCTGGGTGGTGCCGCAGGAATGTTCTTTGTTGCGCACTCTCTAGGGTAATGCAGTCATCTATGTTGGGGTCTGTGGAGGCGACAGTGCTCAGTCCACAGAACATAGGTTTCTTGTTCTCAGCCTCCTCGTTACTTGCTTCCCTCGGGGTGGGCGTAGGCCAATCTCCTTCCGGGAGCTTGAGGAATGCTGGTCCGTCACTGTAGATGTTGCGACGGGTTAGGTCATCCAGAGACATTCCCCGGGTGATGACGTCAGCTGGGTTGTGTTTGGTGTCCACATACCGCCAGCTTGCTTCTTCTGTTAACTCTTGAATCTCGGTGACTCTGACTCCCACGAAGACTTTGTATCTGCATGAATCGGACTTGATCCATGTGAGTACTGTCGTGGAATCTGACCACAAGATTGTTCTATGCACCGGGATGGTGAGTTCACGTTGGATTAACGTGGCTAGATGCGCTCCTGCGAGGGCTGCGCAGAGCTCTAGACGTGGGATAGATTGTTGCTTACGTGGGGCTATTCTTGAGCGGGCCAGGATGAAAGCAGTGTGTATCTTTCCTCCCATCTCTTGGGCACGCAAGTAGGCCACCGATCCGTAGGCTACTTCGGAGGCGTCGCTGAAGACGTGTAGCTCAATCTCGCATGTCTCTGGCCTCACTGTGGATGGGAAGTAGCTGCGGCGTATATTGACACCTGGGAGTGAGCGGAGTTCCGTCTCCCACTCTCTCCATGTTGAGGCAAGGTGTGCGGGTATTGGGTCGTCCCAGCCCTGGTCCTTGTCCCATAGTGCTCGTACAATCATCTTTGCCCTGGTGGTGCAAGGTAGAATACATCCCAACGGGTCATATTGTCTGGCGAGTGTTCTGTACACACTCCGTCTGGTGCTCGGTATCGCAATGTATGACGCCGTGGGTGGCGGATACATCGGCGAGCGTTGGGGGAGAGGCCTCCTAGGCGAGTCTCCTCTTGCGCCTCTCTGTGGGCTGGTACCGGCAGGGCACCATAGCCAGCTGGTCCAGGTGCTATTCCTCGGGGCTGGTCGTGCGTCGTGCTCACCCGTGAATAGAGTCGGGGGTCTGTAGCGCAGCGCCGCGGGGGTACAGCCTGGGCTGTCCTGGACCTCCTGGTCCGGTGGAGTACTGTGCTGTCGTCGGGCTTGGTTCTCCTCCTCTCCCTCTTCTTCCTCTATCAGATCTTCCAGATCCTGTAGTCTTTTATTTAGCTTCTCCGCAGTGTATGCCGCTCCTTCCTTGTAGCTGGGTCTCGCTTGGACCGGTCTGGGAAGGGGGTCTGCGGGGGGTATAGGCTTGGTCTGTTGGTCAAGTTCAGGGTCGCTTGCTCGTTTAGGAGGCGCTGCCCTTGACTGTTGTCTCGACGAGTTCCTTGAACCCCTGGTGGAGGGAGAGGGTGTTGCCCTGGGGATCATCAGCCGCTTCCTTAGCTGCGCCATTAACTTGTCGCGCTCGGCTTGTAGTCTGTCGCGCTCGGTTTGGCGCTGGATGAAATCAATGTTGCGCTCTGCTTCTCTTTGGGCATAGTCAGCGGCGCGCTGGGCTTCGGCGGCGGCGCGCTCTGCTTCTCTTCGGGCATAGTCAGCGACGCGCTGGGCTTCGGCAGCGGCGCGCTCTGCTTGTCTTTGGGCACCGTCAGCGGCGCGCTGGGCTTCGTCGGCGGCGCGCTCTGCTGCGGCGGCGGCGCGCTATGCTGCGGCCCGGTCTCTTACTATATTAATTTCCGTCCGAAGGCGTCTCATCTCCCGGCGTATGCGCTCTTCTTCGCTCCGTCGCTGCGCTTGGAGGCGTTCTCTTTTAATAGTAAAATGTTCGTGCTCGCTGAGCGCCTGTGCTTGGAGACGGTCGCGTTCACCCTGAAGTCGATCGCGTTCGGTAGAGGCTGTCAGGCTGACGAGGAACGCCTGTTGTATTATCCTCTCCGCTTCGTTGGGGGAAGGCGGTAGTGGAGGTGAGCCGCTCCTGCGTGAGCCGCTCCTGGGGGTACTCGTTGGGGAGTCCTGGAGCTCTAGTTCCTCGGCGCTCTCCTCCTCTTCTTCCGTGCAGAGTTCTCTCTCTGTAGGGTTGTCTTCCTCCCGGGGCTGGTCGGGGACTACTTCTTGGGTAGTGGCGGGGGGTAAAGGCATGTCAATTCCCTCCTGGTCCCCACGTGAGCTTGGTCAGTTACATTAGGACCTACTAGGGCCTCTGTGGTCGGGGAAACCTGGTCGTCAAGGTCAGACATAATTTTACTCTCTACTTCTACCGCGTTTACCGTTTGTCGAAGGCTAGGTAGTTGACTGACAGTGTAAGCCTCTAAGTACTGAGGTGTCTGTCGTCTGCGCCGCGGGCGTTCTAGGTTAGGAGGATCGTTTCGTGGAGTGTTCATCATAGGCCATTTCGATATTAATAACACTATATTAATATTACACTAGTTACCCTCCGGCTCGAAGGACCAATTGTAACTGAGGGGTACAATTCCCTGACTGTATTGTTAGATATGATATTTAATACCACTACCTCATGTACTTTAACTTCTGGCCACCCAGTACAAGATATAAGTATGATGAACACTTTCCCACCTGATGAAACGAATCCACACAAATGTACCAAATCGAAGGTTTAATACAGCAAAAGGTGTATACAACGATCACTTAATTACATTTATGATTTGAAATATGAAATATGCACTTTATGGCAAATGAGTATTCGTAGGTAAATCAACATTGAATGTCCAATCTCTGGTTACGCAGGGAGTAAGTATACAACCTGGAATATTTAGGAAAATGATAGCGATGGTACTTAAATGATTATAGCTGGATACACTAAGGGGGGGGGGGGGGTCCCGCTGGTTGTAAGACAGTAGGAGGGGGGGGTTAGAGAAGCCGCTGGCGGTATCCCATCTGGCCGACGGTGTCTTGGGAGAATCCAAAGTCTTGGACACGGTGCCCACAGAACCTCGGACCGCAGACGAATACAGCTGGACCCTCTGTGGACGGTAGCTGCCGGTCCACAACGGAGAGACGTGAGGCGACCTCACTGGTGTCGAGCGCCGTCTCACCTGGAGTCCTCTCCGGGGGGTAGTTCCAACACTCCGCAGTGTTGGCCTTTATCCATGGAATAATCAAAGCACACAAAGCATAATCCAAGCCGTGGAAGGCTCGCCGTCGTCCGGGTAGAGTAATCCAATATACAGGTCCAGTTGCTCTTGGCCCGGAGCTCCTCGGATGCAAGCGCCACTAGGGGTCTGCTCAGCCTGGTTAAGCGTCCAGATAACGTCAGGAACGATGGGGGTACTGATAACTTTAGAACTCTAACCGAACGATGCACCATACATAAATAGACTATTATTAGCTTAATAGAATACGTCCAACTCGACGGTATAGTGCCAAACTATGACTATTCAACTATTAATCTACACGATATCTCAATGCCTATTCTGGGGCCAAGTAGGCCTTACTACACCACACGTGCGTCGTGGGGAGGCTTTGCGTCTGTCATTCTGTTGGAGGGTAAAGAACTGGACTAAAAAGAAAGTTCTACTTTACTTGCGCCATATATATATGCGCTATGAACAAATAGTACCATTCGTATTTCGCCCGACATATTCCTGCGCGGAACCGGGGCTTGCCACGACATGTTAGGCGGCACGATTGAACTTGGACCTAGGGGTATGGCAACCTGGCGCCAGGTTCTCGTCCAATGGTAGAATGAAACTATTATGGGCTGTTTAGTAGACTAAAGGGATATTCAATGCATATTGTACAAGGAATATACAGGGGATATCAAACGATATACAAATACAATTAAATATATATATATAAATAAATATACATATTCGGTTTAATCTGATCCTTCGCAACAATAATAATAATAATAATAACAAGGGGGTGAGGGGGGGGGGGGTTTCAGAGTGTTACAAAGGTTCAGTAGTACAGAAATATTCAAGATAGTGATCTAATAAAGTTCCAGGGACCTTGAAGGCCATCGGGCCTAGCACTCACTTGAAGAGATAGAGCAGCCTGTTCCATTGATATCAAGTCCATGAAGTCCTTGCGCCAGTTCTCCAAACTGAAGCAGTTCGGTTTGCGTTCTGAACTTTACATATTGATTATGATGACATAGGCTGATCCAACCCAGCTTCAGCCGAAACTATAAATTATATTTGTATAATGTGTTTGTGTTTGTCAACACCGCACAGAATGGAGTCCTCTATGCCACTTGGGAGCCCTCTGATGGGCACAACTGTGGAAGTAAGAGATGAACATGGCTGCATCGTCATACAGGGTGAAGGGCAGGTCTTCATAGGTGAGAATAAAAATTGAAATTCCACATACATACGACTCAAAATCAACTTATCCTATCCCGTATAAATATGTGGGCGACAGTGGCCCGGGAGGTAGAGCAGTCGTCTGGTAATCAGGAGGTTCCCAGTTCGATTCCCACTCCTCCCGGGAGTGTCCTTGAGCAAGACACTAACCCCTAATTGCTCCCGATGAGCAGGTTGGCACCTTGCATGGTTGCCTCCACTGTCGGCGTGTGAATGTGTGAGTGAATGGGTAAAATGTGAGCAACAAATTGTAAAGCGCTTTGGATAAAAACGCTATATAAATGCAGCCATTTACCATTTATATACCGTCATATACACATGTTACACTGTATATTGCTATGCACTTTACTGTTCCTTTGCACTCTGGTTAGATGCCAACTTCATTCTGTTGTACTGTACTTGTCAAGAGTCAAGAGTCACTTTATTGTCCCATCAGCTGGGAAATTTGTCTTGGGCTTACACCCACACTGCAGCCACAGACACATACATACGCAACTGACTCCAAACAGAGGAGATAAACAATATAAAAGATACAATAAAGTATCTGCACAGCAGGATGTCTGGCAACACCACATATATATAGTAATAGTGTAACCAAATGTCGATTATCGAATATTTATAATATAACAACCAAATATCGGTTATTAGGTAATTGCCGATTTGCCGGCCATTTATCCGGCACTATTTAAAAGTTTAACTTGTGCTGTGCTTGAATCTAATCTAATCTAATAAATCACAACAATCTTTCATTCAGGTGGAGAGGATAGAGTGTGCCTCTTAGATGACGAACAGACCGTTGTCCCGGGAACAATGCGAGGCACAGGAGACTGGGTGCAGGTTCAGGACAAACACCTCTACTACCTGGGAAGGAGAGACAGGCTGGTCAAACGCCACGGGCAGCGCGTGCACCTGGATGCCTTACAGCAAGTACGCTTATTTAACCCTTTCACTAGCACACTACAGAAGGTTAACCTTTCACTACCACACTACAGACGGTTAACCGTCTTCTGTATTGTCGTTAAAAGAAAAGAAAACATGCCATATTTTAATTATTATACACTGTGCCAGTTGTGGCAATGAGAATTACTGTAGCCCTAATGTGCTTTCCAAAATGTGTTACAGATTCAAGCTTGAACCTTTAAAATCTGTAACACATTTGGGCCCAACATTCAACATTTATAGGTTTTCCTGTTTTAGGTTTGCCTGCGATGCCCATTCCTCCCTTCTTTGTTTCTCCAGCTTGTAGTGAGTCTGCCCCAGGTGGAGTCCTGCGCTGTGGGTCTGCATGGGGGCTCTCGGCTGGTCGCCTTTGTTGTGGCTTCGACATCTGGAGACCAAAAGGCAGCTCCTCCGTTCCCATCCGTAAAAAAACGGCATGTGAGCCACAGCCCCTCGGTCTCTGCCCAACATCAGAAGGCCGCGACCCCCCCCCTAGTCCACCGTGAGGAGCAGGGCACTTCAGACAGAGGCCTCCAGAGGGCCACAACCCCCACTCTAGTCCACCGCGAGGAGCAGGGCACTTCAGACAGAGGCCTCCAGAGGGCCATCCTTCACCAGCTGTCTCTGCTCCTGCCGGCTCACAGCGTTCCAGACACGCTGGTGCTCGTGCCGGCCTTACCGCTGTCTTCTCACGGTGAGCATCAGCCCTGGAAGTAACCGCTAGCTCAAATAGGTGTTTCTAAAGCACTTTGTTCCTCAAATGTATTCTTAAAAGGTGCTATATAAATAAAGACATACTTGTTTATTTACTTACCTATTTACTTGCTTTCTTAGTTGTTTACTTGCTTATTTATTTATTTAATTAATTAATTACAAACATTACTCATCCACTCATCAGTGTAGTAAGCCACGTTTAAGTTCTATAACCGTGGTGTTAATGGGAAACGCTGTTCTTTGCAGGTAAGGTAGATATGGCTGCACTCATGAAAATATATCAGCGACGGAGAGAAGATCCAGAGTCCCGTGCTCCACTCGGGGACGTGGCTGTATTGAGAGAAAGACTCCGGTCTCTGTGGCAGGTAAAGACTGAAATGAAGGATTTTTTATTCATTCAAACTCTGCATTTATTTCCCTTCTCGTTTGTTTTGTTTGATATTTTTTTTAATTTTAAATCTTTATTTCGAACATGTAAATACAAACAATATAAAACAAAAACAAAGCATTGATCTCTAGCAATTAAATGGAAAACTAAAAAACTAAAACTAAACAAAAAAAGAGAACATAACTCAATTTACATGTTCGAAAAGGAGTAAGAAGAACTTTCCTACCCCTTTTCCACTACTCAAAATGAATGTAATAATTTAAAACCTTACGAAACAAATATGCAAAAGATAAAAAAAATATATATGTAAAACATGAAATAAATTAAATAAAAATGTAAACACCCGTGAATGTCAAATCCCTTCCTCATCCCTGTACCTCGTGAAAATGTATGAATTAAATTAATTAAAATGAATAACAACCCATCATCTACACTCACTGCACACACATCCACATGCACACACTCACTTTAAACAAACACTCACCTTAACACTCACTTTAGACACTACATTATATTTATCTATTATTAAAGAGATTTGCACTACATTCATACCTCATTTGCATTTGCACCTTACCCCAAAGATTTTTACCTCATTTTCTGCATTGTACCTCACTGTTTACTCATTTTACTCACTGTACTGAGATTCTACCTAGGTTAATAATAATAATAACAATTTTATATAGCACCTTTCAGAAGACCCAAGGTCGCTTTACATAGGGGGAAAAAATAACAAAAGTAGCAAACATAGTGGACAGACACAACATACAAAGTGAGAAATTAGGGGTTAAAGGCCAAGTTGAAGAGGTGGGTTTTGAGGAGTTTTTTTTTAATGAGTTCAGAGTTGGGGCATTGCGGAGTTCTGCAATCTAATATACTTTAGATTGTATATTGTATTGTATATTGTATATATGTATATTGAATATTCCTCTTTACTTACTTTTTACTTACTTCTTTACTTAAATTTTTTTATTGTATGAAGCACACTCTCAGGGGCTCATACAGAACCAAGCATTTAATCGTAAACTACCTGTATTTTATTGTGATACTTATTAAACAAACTAAGAAATTGTCTCATGTTTGGACATTGCTTTAGCACAACATTCAGACTGTTCCACAGTTTCACTCCACATATGTTTACTTAACGTGTGCCTTCTTCACGCTTGACAGGACACTCTAGGTCTCGCCGAAGACGCCGCCGTTGACGAGGGATCCAACTTCCTGTTCAGCGGAGGAGATTCCCTCCAGGCGCTGCGTCTCTGTGAGGACATCATGACCACCACAGGGGGGGTGATCTCACCAGGACTTCTGGAGGTTATACTCGACGGCTCCTTCTTAGACGTATTACGCCACGTTGCCACGGGGATACTGATGCTGCCCTGTGATAGCAGCTGGGCAGCGTCCCTGCCCGAGGCCAAGAAACACAGAGCGGACCCTCTTCTTCCCACAGTACTGGGCAAGAGGGAGAGCAGCTCTCTACAACATTCTGATTCTACAACAGCTGCTAAGAAACTGCATGATGGAGTTGACGTTTCTTCAGAAAACAGGACCGTTAAAGTCATTCGGAGGGCAGGAGACGTTGTGGAAAGAAAGATCGGAGATTCTGGGACCGAGACAAACTCTCAGCCGGACACGGCGGGGCGAATCGTGAGAAGAGACTGCAGTGAGAGGACGGTCAGAAGTCATTCCTCAGCAGTAGGAACCGGTGAGCAGGGTGTTGCTGCTGGCAACCCTCCCCCTGTAGAGACCACCGCCGTGGGGCTGAGTCTGAGCTGGTCTTCAGATACAGGCCGATGCGTGGACGCCTCCCCGGTCCTTTTAGTGCGAAGAACAGCAGATCCCACATCAGGCGTCACCAAAACATGGGTGTTCATCGGCTCCCACTCCCACAGGATACAGGCCCTAGATCTGCCCACCGGGGGGCTCCGGTGGGAAAGGGTTTTAGGGGACAGAGTCGAGTCGTCTGCTGCCGTCACACAATGTGGAACCCTTGTAGTAGTGGGTCAGTATCACCAGTCTGGATAACGTCTGCTTCTTCTCTAAAGGGACACAATAACATTTTAAATCGATGTCCACTGCCTTCGAAATCTGCCCATGTATTGTGGCCCTAAAGGTGTATATTATTTACCATAAAGTATATTTTACTGTAAGTAAAATGCAGTTGTTTCTGGTTCTCAGGGTGCTATGATGGCTGTGTGTATTTCCTGTGTGTGGAGTCTGGAGAGACACGGTGGGTCTTTGAGACGGGGGATGCAGTGAAGAGCTGTCCCACGGTGGACCTCCTCACAGGCCTGGTGATGGTGGGATCGCATGATGGCCACGTTTATGCCCTTGACCCACAGGTGAGAATGACATTCTGTTTCAGTGCATGAACGCACATCCTGAATTATATGCACCTTACCATTTCTTTGATTGTAAATAAGTAGAACGGGGGGCCAGTTTCACAGATATGGATTAAAGGATCAATAGGTGGCCGCTGATTTTTGGCAACATTTTAGATTTCTTATTATATCTTGACAGTAATCGATTGTACTAAAAAAGACACCAACATTTAAATAATCCATTGTTCTGGTAAGGTGCAGGAGCTAAAACAACGACATCCAATCAAATGAACGACCAAGTCCAAATGATTGGAATGAGCAAGCTGTCTATCAAATGCTCTAGTGACACACGCACTTGTTATGCGCATAACAGTTGCGCACATACACAAAGGCCTGCTGCTAACACATAGCTGAGTGCTAGATACCTAGCAGGGGCGTGGTTTTGGAGGCATCCTGATGCGTTCTCATTGGGAAGATTTAAGGATTTAAAAATATTTAAAAATTCTGCCCAAAATCAATGGCCGCATATTGCTCCTTTAAGCGTAAGGGCGGGTTGCACCAACAAGGTTTAATTTAATCCCAAATTAGCTCTAATCAGAGATTACTCAATCTAGATTTAAAATGAGTAAATCCAGATTTAAAATACAGTACAATGATCTTTAAATCCAATCTGGCAACATCCAAAAATGTTCTTGGATAGAGAGGGGGGCTATGATTTAACAGGGAAATATAATCTAAAACAGCCATGTGTTTGCAGTCACACTACTCTTAAAAGTAGTGTATTACTGTTTGTGGGGTTACACTCTGGAATAGATTGGAGGACAAAATTAAACTATAGTAAAAATTTCATACAGTTCAAAATAAAATACAAAAAGGCGGCTGAGTGGCGCAGTGGGCAAGGCGCTCGCCACTAACGCAGGAGATGCTGGTATCGAGCCCAGCTCTCGGCGTTGCTACCGGCTTGGCCGGCCGTCATACTAACACAATTGGCAGTGTTAGAGGGTGGGAAAGCCGGTGGGTGGGGATTGGACGTGGTGGACAGCGACTCCTACAGGTCGGTTGGGTGACGCCGGTGCGGCGGAAACAGGAAGTATCGGGGGCAGCGTGAGCCTCCCACGCGTTACTCCTCGCCACTGAGAGTTCGAGCTGCTGCGGTGAAAAGATGCGACAGGCTGCCTCGTGTACCGGAGGGGACACACGTGATGCAAGGCTTCTATCCTCACTACACCAGTGGGAGGCATAGTCTAGCAACGTTCAAGACAGGGGAGGGAAGAATTGGAAACACGAAAATTGGGATGGGAGAAAAATAGAAAATGGGGAGAAAAAGTGGATAAAAAAAATGAAAAAAATACAAAAGAGCGGTTCTTGAAAGGTACAGTAAAGAGGAGGGAGGTTATAACTCATGAATGGAGATTCATGGAAATTAATGACTTTTCTTGTATTAGTTTGTTTCAGGTTTTTTTCTGTTCTAATCAGCATATACTGTACCTTTTGCTTTCTAAAGATACTGGATGGACAAGAACTTATTATTTGTTGGAGCCAAAATGCCCTTCTGTTTATTTAGTTTTATTTTAACTCACGGTGCAGAGGTTTGGCATTATCAGTCACCATGGCAACCACCACAGGGGGTGGTTACCCATATATACTGATCAGTGGGTGACGAGCCCCAGGTGCGCAAGGGGAATAGCCATACAGTTTTTGACCGTGTTCGTGTATGTGCCGTATAGGTTGGCGGTCAGTGTTATTAGTAAAAAGAGTTTTTGTATATATATTTTTGGTTGATAAGTCAATAAAAGGATTGGCATATCGAAAATGATAAGAGCTCTTTGGACTTCTAATTCTTCAAGCACGCGTCTAACTAAAGCCAGTCCACTTGCCCCTCGCAGTAGGCTTATAGGTAAAGGAGTCTACATTAGTCAAAAACTGAGGCTCTTCGTTTGAAATGGACAATTGCCTTTGTTACTTATTGGAAGAAGAGGATAAGCGCGCTCTGCGCTCAAGATTCATTCAAACAGCTGATCAGCGAGACAGCGCGCTCTGCGCTCAAGATTCAACAGCTGATCAGCGGGACGTGTGATCAGCTGTTTTGGTTCACCGTGTCGCTTGGAATTGCGCGGAACGTGGACAATCTGGACCAAGCTGCCCAGCACCAGCACCGTCGGGGAGCGGACGGACCGGGAGGAGCTGCCCAGCTCCGTCGGGGAGCGGACGGACCAGGAGGAGCTGCCCACCACCGTCAAGGAGCGGACGGCATCACCTGCCCCAGCACCATTTGGGCGAGGGAACAAACCAGGGAGCTGTCCACGGTACCACCGTCAAGGAGCGGACGGCATCACCTGCCCCAGCACCATTTGGGCGAGGGAACGGACCAGGGAGCTGTCCTGCGCGCAAGCAGTTTATTGAATAGCGCTCGGACAAAGAGCGCTGTTTGATGTTGAATAGCGCTCGGACAAGGAGCGCTGTTTGAAGACTTTTCGAAGTTCAAAGAATAAAGTCAAACGGCCCCGACAGCGCTGCGCAACGAACAGGTATGTAGCGCGCTACCGGTATATCTTATATGGCCATATAAAAAACAAATGTGTGCACACAGGGTCAATTGAGAAAAATATAAAAAGGGAAAATTCCAATGCATTGGTGGTATATGATTGTGCAACCCGTTCGTGTGTGTCAAGGTTTGGTTAGAACGTCATGTGATGATTAACTGTGGGTTTGTTTATTGTGATTTAACCAAAGGTACCGTTTCATATTGAATCTGTTGGTCTTATATTGCTGATATGAATTCTGATAAAGGTGTTCAGAATCCAACAAAGACCAGCGTTATGGTTGAAAAGCCAGCCACGGCTGAAACTCATTGTAAAGAACCTTCATTGGTTGAAAAGTCACAGCCCACACCCACAGTGGCTGAAACACAGTCCGAGGTGGACACAGGTCAAATCACACACAATGTTGATACCGATCAGCAGGTCACAAAACGCAAGAGCAAATTAACACCAAAAGCCCTATTGGATAAAATTGACACATTACATAAATTACATAAATCTAAATTTAACAAGGCTTCTAACTTGCAAAAAACGATTTTGGGGTTAATGCAAAGTGGATGCAAACAGGAGGTGCAATGCGCATTTATGCAATATCTCCACATATGCAAGGAAGCAGAAGCAAACCAGGAGGCTCTGTTGCCAATAGTACCTCCTGAGGAAAGGGGAAAACATGACATTTGGTTCAAAGCCAAAATGATCAATGTCAATGACTTTATTGATCACATGAATGCATGGACAAAAATGACACAACCTGTGGAAAGTGTTAATGAGGATGAGGAGGATGTGCAAAATCTAATTAATCCAAATGACAGCATTTCTAATGTGGAAAGTGTTAATGAGGATGAGGAGGATGTGCAAAATCTAATTAATCCAAATGACAGCATTTCTAATGTGGAAAGTGTTAATAAGGATGAGGAGGACGTGCAACATCTAATTAATCCAAATGACAGCATTTCTAATGTGGGAAGTAAAAAATCTGCTCACAAAGGTCACACAAGGTCTGGTACCAGCAGGTCCAGCAGGTCCAGCAGATCTTCTACCTCAGCAGCTCGCTTACAGGCCGAGGCAGATAGAGCTTCACTTGTGATTCGCGCTGCAGCGTTAAAGGATAAACACGCTCTGGAGGAGCAGGAACAAATTCTAAAAAAGGATAAACACGCTCTGGAAGAGCAGGAACAGATCCTGAAACACGCCCTGAAAAAGGATAAACACGCTCTGGAAGAGCAGGAACAGATCCTGAAAAAGAAAAAGGAAACGATGGAGCTTGATGCACAACTGGCAGCTACCAACGCAAGAATAGCAGTATTTCAATCCCCCAGTCACCAAGCTCTTTCACTCACACAGTCCGATGGAATGGACTCCTACTACAGGAAAGGAACAAGGTTAAAGGAACCCTCAGTCACACTTTTTGCGGACCTCCCAAACTTTCAAACTTTTTAGATGAAGGAATGGGTACAATAGGAGACACGCCTCCAGTTTTTCAAAAGTTTTTGACACGCCTCAGCTTCTGAGCTGAAGGCGTGTTTTTGCGGACCTCCCAAACTTTCAAACTTCTTAGATGAAGGAATGGGTACAATAGGAGACACGCCTCCAGTTTTTCAAAAGTTTTTGACACGCCTCAGCTTCTGAGCTGAAGGCGTGTTTTTGCGGACCTCCCAAACTTTCAAACTTTAGACTGTTTTCTTTATACGTTTTTCTTTTTCTTTCTTTCTACCACAAGACGCGGCCACTGATGGGTCCATGGGACTTGGATAAGTCCTGTGGACCCAACTCTGGCCACTGACCACATGAGCGAACGGGTACATACGCACACAATACACGGCCACTGATGGATCCGTGGGACTTGGTAAAGCACTATGGACCCAACTATGACCACTGATAAAAACGTAACTACACTAGCATTATAAGACCTAAACATTGCTACCTACCATACAAGTGCATTGGTTTAGTGCACTTCCGGTTGCCACTGAGCGGAAATGTTTGTGCGGACCTGTTCTCCCAAACTGGTAAGCAAATGACTGTTTTTACGTTATTTTCATTTTTACGTTACTATTATTATTATTATTATTATTATTATTTTTTTAACATTGATCTTAACTGATCACTATGACTTTATTGCTTTTATCGTTTTTACTTTATTGCTTTTACTCTCAATCCTCATGCAAAAGAATATACATCACTACCACAGCAACCGTCTATGCAACCACCAGAACTGCAGCAACCATCTGCACAGCAATCATATGTGCAACAACCATCACTATGGAAACCACAAGCTATGCAACAGCAACAAGCACCCATTCAACAACCACCACCCTGGCAAATACCACAAGCTATGCAACAGCAACAAGCACCCATTCAGCAACCACCACCCTGGCAAATACAACAACCTATGCACTTGATGCAGCCAACACCCATTCAACAGCCCCCATTTTGGCAAAGACAACAATCTATGTTGTTACAGCCAACTCTCATTCAAACACAACCGCCATCTTTACAAAGACAACATGTGTCTTGGGATGGAGCACAGGACAATACAACTCACATGGAAGCTCCTGTGCAGCTAACGACCCCAACTGTAATTTCACCCCAAAGCAATGAAACCTCAGTTGTATGTAACCTATTAAAAAGGCAAAATGAGATAACAGCAATGCTAGTGGAGCAGCAAACAACTCACTTACTGCCACCAAGAGAGATTCCATGTTTTGATGGGGATCCTCTGCAGTACAGAACCTTTGTCAGAGCCTTTGTTCATTGTGTGGAGAAAAACACGAGAAACAGAGGTGATTGTTTGTACTTCTTGGAGAAGTACACCAGGGGTCAGCCTAAAGAGCTTGTACGTAGCTGTCAACACATGGCTCCAGACAGAGGCTATGATATGGCAAAGTACCTACTTGAACAACACTTTGGAGATGAATATAAAATCACAGCAGCTTACATGGAGAAGATGCTCAACTGGCCGCTAGTGAAGGCTGAAGACATAAAATCTCTTCAAGCCTATGCTCTTTTCCTTCGGGAGTGCTGTAATGCTATGGAGAATGTCCAGTACATGAGGGAACTCGATATGCCAGCGAACATGAAAGTATTGATTTCAAAGCTTCCATACAAGCTCAGAGAGAATTGGAGAGTCTCTGTATGTTCGATAATGGAAAAACACCATCGCAGACCACAATTCATGGATATTGTCACATTCATTGAGCGCCAGGTAAAGATTGTCTCAGACCCAGTCTTCGGAGACATTCAAAATACACCACCAAGTACAGGAAGTAGACCTATGAACATGAACAGAATGAAGTCACAAATTAAACCCAAATTCAAAGGAGACAGTTTTGCAACCACAGTTACTACCATCGAAACCCCTGCAAAGCAAAGAAATGAATCTGCTCACAACACCAACACTTGTGTATGTTGCTCTAAAAATCACACTCTGGATCAATGTCCTCAGATGGAGGAGAAGACACACAGGGACAAGATTACTTTTATAAGGCAAAAAGGAATCTGTTTTGGCTGCCTTCGCATTGGACATCTTAGCAGGAATTGCGAGAAGCGCTTGACTTGCAAGGTGTGCAGCCAAAACCATCCCAGTGTTCTTCATATTAATCAGAAGGAGAGAGCAAGCAACACAAACCAGCCAAAGAAACCTTCGGTGAGTAACGCACAGATCTCTTTGCAAACATGTGGACAAACAGGGGCCGGAGGCAGCAATGGGACTCTGTCAATCTTGCCTGTACAGGTGAAGTCCAGCAAGGGAGACAAAATCATCACAACATATGCATTTTTAGATCCAGGCAGCACTGACACATTTTGTTCAGAATCCCTAATGAGAAGGCTGAACCTTACAGGAAGGAAAACACAAATCAGCTTACATACCATGGGTCCAAAGGCATCTGTATCCAGCTACATACTGACAGACTTGGAGATCTCCAGCCTCACTGGGAGGCAGTTCTATGACCTGCCCAAGGTCTACACCCAGAAGAGGATGCCTGTAACCACGAGTAACATCATTAGCCAAGAGGAGTTGGCTAAGTGGCCATACTTAGATGGGGTTGCCCTTCCTCTGATTCAAGCTGATGTGGAGTTATTGATAGGTACCAATGCCTCCAAATTGCTTGAACCTTGGGAAATTGTGAATAGTCATGGCAATGGGCCATATGCCATTAAGACCCTATTGGGGTGGGTCGTTAATGGTCCCCTATCAGGCTACAGTGAGCAGCGGAGTGAGAATGTCAACCCCGCTGCTATTGTTAATAGGATCTCTATAACAAATCTGGAGGAGTTGCTGAACAATCAGTACAACCATGATTTTAATGAAAGGTCATCAGAAGACAAAGAGGAAATGTCGAGGGATGATATGAAGTTCATGGAAATCATGACTGATTCATGCAAACTGCAAGATGGACATTACACCTTGGAGCTTCCCTTTAAAAGGAAAGAAGTGTCTCTGCCAAACAATCAGTTTGTTGCTAGGCAACGCATCCTTGGACTGAAAAGGAAGTTTGGGAGAGATGAGAAGTTCCACCGAGAATACACCAACTTTCTCGACGACGTAATCAGTAAAGGATATGCTGAACGTGTTCCTGAACATCAAGTGGAACGGTGTGATGGAAAAGTGTGGTACATTCCACACCATGGAGTGTACCATCCCAGGAAGGGCAATCTGCGTGTCGTATTTGACTGTGGAGCAGAGTATAGAGGAAAATCTCTCAATAAGGAGCTTCTACAAGGCCCTTACCTCACCAGCACCTTGTTAGGAGTCCTCACACGTTTCCGGCAAGAACCTGTAGCCTTAATGACTGATGTTAAAGCGATGTTCCATCAGGTCAATGTGGCACAGAAAGACAGAGATTTTCTTCGGTTCTTGTGGTGGCCTGACGGCGACGTATCCCAAGAACTGGTCGAATATAGGATGACTGTGCATCTCTTTGGGGCAGTGTCTTCTCCTAGCTGTGCTTGTCATGCCCTCCGAAAGACAGCAGAAGATAACCACAACAGTTTCCCTGCTGAGGTACTTGACACGGTCAACAGCAACTTCTACATGGATGACTGTCTTAAGAGCTTGCCATCAGAAGAGGAGGCTGTTAAAATGGTCAAGGATTTGACAGATGTTTGTCAAAAAGGAGGCTTCCATTTGACAAAATGGATTAGCAATAACCGTGGAGTGCTGCTATCCATCCCAGAGGAAGACCGATCCAAGAATTTGCTTGACTTGGATCTCGACAGAGACCAACTGCCAGTGGAGAGGGCCCTTGGACTTCATTGGTGTGTTGATACAGACACTTTTAAGTTCAAGTTGGCACTCAAAGAACAGCCTCATACTCGACGTGGGATTCTATCGATGGTCAGCTCAATCTATGATCCTTTAGGATTTCTTGCCCCACTCACACTTCCAGCCAAGCTCATACTGCAAGATATGTGTAGGAGGAACTATGGATGGGATGATCAAATTCACCCAATTCTCCAACAGCAGTGGACGAAATGGTTGAGAGACCTGGAAAGAGTGATGGCATTCAAAGTTGAAAGATGCCTCAAGCCGGCAGATTTTGGAGAAACCATTCGTGGTCAACTACATCACTTCTCTGATGCCAGCGAAAGTGGATATGGCACTGTGACCTATCTGAAGATATGGAACAACAGCAACAGGTGTCATGTCTCTTTTCTGTTAGGTAAAGCCAGAGTTTGCCCACTAAAGCAAGTCACCATTCCACGCTTGGAACTCACTGCAGCTGTTCTTGCTGTTCGTGTGGACACCATGCTCAGAGGCGAAATTCAGCTTTGCCTTGAGAAATCTTGTTTCTGGACTGACAGTACTTCAGTTTTAAAGTACATCAGAAATGAAGACAAGAGATTTCACACCTTTGTGGCAAATAGGATTTCTACCATCCGAAGAACATCTGAAGTCACGCAGTGGAGGTACATTCATACCACTCAGAACCCTGCTGACAAAGCCTCAAGGGGAGTTACGGTGGATGATTTGCTGACCAACAGAAGTTGGATTGAAGGCCCTGAGTTTCTTTGGAAACCAGAGGAAGAGTGGCCAGATAGTATCTTGGAGTACAACATTGCTGCTGATGACCCTGAGGTCAAAAAGGATCTCGCCATCAACGCAGTAATTGTCGATGCACCAAGTGCCACACACCAACTGATCACCTACTTTTCTGACTGGAAAAGGTTGAAAAGGTCCGTTGCTTGGATCCTGAAATTACGAAAGACTCTATTGGAGATGAGTCGTAAAAGAAGCCAACTGAGTCATGAAGATGCAGACAAAGTGGAACAGGAAATGCAACAAAGTAGAGCTGCATTGGGAAACCAGAACTTAACACCAGATGATCTTTCTACAGCTGAGTCTGCCATCATTCGCTTCACTCAACAGCAAAGGTTCCCTGATGAACTTGCTGTGTTGACATCTGGAAAGGGTGAAGTAAAGAAAGACAGTCCCATCTATAAACTGGACCCCATTCTGGAGGATGGCTTGCTTAGAGTTGGAGGGAGGTTGAGTAGGGCAGCAATGTCTGAGGAATCTAAACATCCTGTTATCCTCTCGAAAGACCTCCATGTATCGACTCTCATACTAAAGCACATCCACGAACAGATGGGTCATGGTGGGAGAAACCATGTTCTCTCCAGATTGCGCCGAAAATATTGGATCACTAGTGCCAATGCAGCAACAAGAAAGGTCCTGTCTGACTGTGTCTTCTGCAAACGCCATAGAGGAAAGTTGGGTGAGCAGAAGATGTCAGACTTGCCTCTAGAGCGAATCGTTGCTGATCTTCCTCCATTTACCAATGTTGGAGTTGATTATTTCGGCCCGATTGAGGTCAAGAGGGGACGTTCCTTTGAAAAGCGCTATGGAGTCATTTTCACCTGTATGGCAAGTAGAGCAGTCCATTTGGAAGTCGCTTATTCATTGGATACGGACTCCTGTATAAATGCTCTACGCAGGTTTGTTTGTAGAAGAGGACCCATCTCTCATTTAAGATCGGACAATGGAACCAATTTTGTTGGTGCTAAAAGAGAGTTGAGGGAAGCTCTCGCTGCTTTAAACCACAGCAAAATACAATCAGCTTTTCTGGAAGAAGGAATTCAGTGGAGCTTCAACCCACCAACAGCTTCTCATCATGGAGGTGCATGGGAGCGCATCATACGGATGATTCGACGAATACTAACATCAGTTCTACACCAGCAAACCTTGAATGACGAAGGATTTCATACAGTGCTGTGTGAAGTCGAAGCCATTCTTAATGATCGCCCCATAACTAAGTTGTCTGGAGATCCCAACGATCTGGAAGCTCTCACTCCCAATCACATTCTCACAATGAAAAGAATTCCAATCTTGCCACCTGGATTGTTTGAGAAGTCTGACCTCTACCTCAAAAGGAGATGGAGACAAGTCCAATACATCTCAGACCTTTTTTGGAAACGCTGGCTGAGAGAATACTTACCTTTGCTACAGGAGCGGCAGAGGTGGAGTAAGGAGAGACGAAGTCTTGTCCCTGGAGACATTGTATTGATCGCAGACGCTACAGCTCCACGTGGTTCCTGGTTACTTGGAAGAGTCCTGGAGACCTATCCTGACAGGAAAGGACTGGTGCGTTCTGCACGAGTGAAGACAAAAACGAGCACACTGGATAGACCAGTAACTAAACTTTGCTTGCTTCAAGAAGCTGCAATTTAAAGCTTCTAATTCAAATAATTGTTTTTTGAGTTCTTTTGTATACATTTATTGGCTCCATTATGTAAATATTATTTTGAATTGTTCCTGGCCTCCTGCCATTCTCAATTAGGGGCCGGTGTGTTGGAGCCAAAATGCCCTTCTGTTTATTTAGTTTTATTTTAACTCACGGTGCAGAGGTTTGGCATTATCAGTCACCATGGCAACCACCACAGGGGGTGGTTACCCATATATACTGATCAGTGGGTGACGAGCCCCAGGTGCGCAAGGGGAATAGCCATACAGTTTTTGACCGTGTTCGTGTATGTGCCGTATAGGTCGGCGGTCAGTGTTATTAGTAAAAAGAGTTTTTGTATATATATTTTTGGTTGATAAGTCAATAAAAGGATTGGCATATCGAAAATGATAAGAGCTCTTTGGACTTCTAATTCTTCAAGCACGCGTCTAACTAAAGCCAGTCCACTTGCCCCTCGCAGTAGGCTTATAGGTAAAGGAGTCTACATTATTCATTAACAGTAATGATTGTATATTATTATGTTTCACAACTCATTTAATCGTTTAATGATTTAATGATTCATCGTTTAGATTTAAACTAAATTGGGGTGAGTCTGTCCCTCATCTTTCTCAAAGGGACTCTCATTTTGTTCCATCCACCTAGAAAATGCAGCCATTACAAAAGTTAAACAATCTCAACTCTCAGTTTATAGTTATTCCCTGATCACAGTTTAAACTGGAGTTTAACGTTTTGGAGCAACATAATTAAGATGGATCTAGATTAAAGGCTAGTCTGAGATTTAAGATTTAAAGATAGTTTAAAACTAAGCAGTATTAAATGTAAACCTAAGTTTAAAGTTTGGTTGATTGATTGATTGATTGATTGATTGTTGTTATTAACGGATTGCAGAATGGGTACAATAATACAGTACGGCTCAATACACACAATGCAGAACAGAGAAAGACTTTCGTCTTGTTTACATCAGGGTCCCCCATTTTCAATTCATCATAACATTTATGATATACACGACATACAAATATACAGTACTGTTTAACACTTTCAGTGCCGGCCGTGTTTTCCTTTTTACCCCCTTGAATGCCGCCACCCACTTCAATGATAGCGTTAAAAACGCATAATCTAGGGCGGCTACGTGGCGTAGTGGGCAAGGCGCTCGCCACGAATGCGGAGACGCTGGGCTCGCCTGTTCGAGCCCAGCGCTCCACATTGCTTTCAGTTTAGCTGGTCGTTCATACTAATACACATTGGCCGTATTAGGGGGTGGGAAACTGATGGGTGGGGATCGGGCGTTGTGGACAGCGACTCCTACAGGTCGGTTGGTGCGCCTGCGCAGTAGAATCAGGAAGTGTCGGGGGCAGCGTGAGCCTCCCACGCGTTACTCCTCGCCACTGAGAGATCGAGCTGCGCAGGTGAAAAGATGCGACTGCTGTTACCTCAAGTACCGGAGGGGACTTGTGCTATGTATGACTTAGTCCACATTGCAGCCGGCTTGTGGGAGGCAAGAAACAGCGTTCGTGACAGGGGAGGGTTGAATTGGATGATACGAAATTGGGATGGGAGAAAATATAGAAAATGGGAGAAAAAGTGGATTAAAAAAAAGAAAAACGCATAATCTATGTTTTAAATTATGGCTATGTGTCTAATCTGCCCGTCGCTTATCAATGACTTGTTTGCAGTCAACATTGTCGAAACGGATTGTTTTTTAATCGGTTCATATTCTTTTTATAGCATTTCGAAAAGCTATCGTTTTCTCGAAAATTTCCGGAAAATAGAAAGATTCCGTCATTAACGGCATTTATTGGAATATTCTCGAATACACTAGACACGTTGTCATTTGTCTGCCTATTTATGAATCGTTTTCAAATAAACGCTAGATTATCGATAGTATATGTGTACTTATGCACGCTATAGAAGCGAGCTGAGAAATCGATTATCTTATTTCCTCAACAGCACACACACACTCACACACACATATACACATACGGGACACGCTGTTATCTCAGTGAAAACAGCTCTGATTATCCTAAAACTGGTAACATAGACTCCTTACCTTAGATCAGATGTTCTCCAAAAAGATTATTCCAATTCCTGATCGCCATTCCAAATATCGATCGCGTTTATTGATCGATTATTGGCTGCTGTAAATATATATTCCAGGCTGCTTTCCATCTCACGATCACTTCCCTCTTCATCAGATCCCTCGCCAGCATAGTGGAGCCAGTAGGCTCCCCCCCCACAGATCCACCAGTGTAATCGAATGGCCTGCAGTTACACAGGGATAGACGATAGGGGGCGGTATCTTCCCATCGGAGCTCCTAGAGGGGCTGCTGTACCAACGGGAGACTCGGTTGATGAAATATGAATTCAGATCGCTAATAAAAAAATAAAAACATAACATAACAAGTCACTGGCACTCAAAGGGTTAAGAGACAGTCTCTAAAAGAGAATATATACATTTGAGGGGGAAGAAACTGTACATTGGAGGGGGTTGGACATTTACCGGGGCCAGTTTCGAATTGCAGCCTCTCTGGTGCAACACAATTAAATGATAAACCATGATTTCTTCTCAATAGAGATCTCCATTGAAAGCATCTTTCCATCTAGGACTAGACTTAATGTCCACAGGTCCTAAGTGTCCTTTGTATATTCTATATAGTATATAACACAGAGCATTATAATCATGTTATTCGCAATCTATGTTAGAGAGCATCTCTTTTCTATGTTATGAGTGTAACATTCTGAAGGCTACAGATGTGTTTGTGTTCTAGGTTCAGAGGTGTGTGTGGAAGCGTCGGTGTGGGGGAGGGGCCGTGTTCTCCTCTCCATACCTCCACCCCTCCCTCAGACAGTTATATGTGGCTTCTTTGGGAGGACACCTCCTCTGTCTCAACCCTGTGAGTGCAAATGCGTTCATCCCGTCACAAACCCTGCTTTGTACATTTTCTAGGTGAAAACCCAAATGTTTTTCAACAAATAGTCAAACGCCTTGTTTATTCTCCTGTTCCTGGTCATGGTCATGTAATCCTCCTCGTTGCCACCAGGGTGAATCAGTGTTACACTCTTACAGGACAGCGGGGCGGTCCTGTGGACATACTCCAGAGAGATCCCCTTCTTCTCATCTCCTAATGGCTCCGCTGATGGCATCGTGATCGGCTCGGTGGATGGAAACATCTGCTGCCTCAGCCACACAGGGGCGCTGGTGAGACCTTAAAGGGGCAGTTCACTCAGTAATCAAAAGAACATATTTGTCCTCTAATAATAATATGGCGGGTGTACTTCAGTAGAAAAGAGTTCCTCAATGAAACTATTCACAACAAGGTCTGTGGATTATCTTGAGTAACCGTGTCATGATTGATTGATTGATTGATGATGGATTGATTGTGGTCAGGTAAACTCCAAAACAAAGAGAGGATGGATTTTCTCAGGAGTCACATTTGCTTACATCACACCCAGCTGTAATCCCATTGGTAGCAGTTTGCAAAGGTCAGTGGTAGGTCAAAGTTGATTTAAATTGAACTGAAAGTGTCAATCTTGAGCGTGATGGTAGAGCCGCCACAGGGCTGAGTGCCGCGTCTCCATAACACTTTGCAGCCAGCAGGCAGCTTCAGAGTCTGCTCTATATGATCACTGTAAGATAAGCCTTGATTAATCTCCCTTAGGGGGAGATGTGTGTTGGGCAATGCGAGAGTCGTATTCTCATATATCAATATGACTTTAAGACGAGACAATAAAAAGTATCCAACACAAATCCATCACATGAAACATTACAGATCTCACTTAGATCTGTCACATCACAGCAATTCACAATTTCATACATTTCACACATGTACACACACACACCCCCCTTAACACTCAATACAGCCTCTGCCGCAGGCTGCACCATCAATCCCTTGTGTTTCTCTGCAGCTTTGGCAGTTTCTGACCAAAGGACCCGTCTTCTCGTCCCCTTGCGTCACGCCGGACCAGCGGAGGGTCTTGTGCGGCTCGCACGACGGCTGTGTGTACTGTCTGAGCGCCGTGGACGGCTCGCTGCTGTGGAGCTTCCAGACACAGGGCAGGGTGTACTCCAGCCCCTTCGCGTTCGACGGCTCCACCCTGCGCAGGAGGGGGCTTTTGGTGGCGGTGGCTTCCACAGATGGAACGGTCTGGATCCTGGACGGAGAGAAGGGAACGCCGGCAGCCTCGTTGACTCTTCCCGGGGAGCTGTTCTCCTCCCCCGTGGTGTGGGAGCACTCCCTCGTGCTGGGGTGTAGGAACGACTTTGTGTACTGCGTGGAGCTGGCAGTCGAGAGGGACACTTCAAGAGATTCCTAAGATTCCTTTGTTTGGAGTGTTTCTGTCATGTGTTTTTGTACTGAGGGTAAAATAAACAACGGAGACAAATGTGTGACCATATGGTTTCTCACAGTGGAGGCTCCGCTCACTCGGTCACCTCGGGACCGAGGGAGCTCTGGGAAACCAGTTTTAATTAAAAAGTGCAGTGTTCGACATTTGAAACTCAGAACAGAGGAATAACGAGTCTAAAGGGACTTGGAGTTGAGACATCGGTATTTAATTTACATTATTCATAACATTTGCATCCCTTGAAGATTTTTTCTCATGAATACCTCTAAGTGGGACCAAAAAAAAGTGCAATTATTATTACCAAACATTTCTTTGTTACATACAACACGTGTGTACACGACACTAATTGTGCACGACCGAAAGTTAAAAACAAAACCAAAAAAAAGGACAAAAGTGACTTAGCCTTAGGGGCCCCTCCTTTTCTGACCAAAAGCTCTGGGTAAAACATTCTCTTTGACATCCATCCATACATACTTACTTACATACATACAGTTGGTTACACAGAGGTGAGAGGGGGTTACTGTAGTGACGGGAGATGCTGGACCGCTGTGGTATTAAACGTTGATATGATTTCAGGCTAACCAGCTCAAATCACATTGACGAGGAAGTGACGGCCCTAAGCCTACTAAGACGGGCGTGTTACGGCTACGAGGGTTGTAGTTACAGCAAGCGGGTACCGCAGTCTCTCTCCGTAGCAAAGCAAAATCCACATCATCATCACCACAGTATAGTGAGAGTAATGTGCAATTCAAAATAATTGCCCCAACAACACTGGTCTTCAATGCTGCCTTTTCAGTGCACCTGTCCCGTGATTATGACCATTTTTCTTTTTAATGAATGACTTGCTAATTTTACAAACGGATTCCAATAACCTTATAATGGCAAAATAGTTTTTGACAACTTTCACAGTCATCACGGACACAGTGAGAATTGTTATGTTAAATACAGGTTTCAAATACGAGTAAAAAACAAACAAAAAAAGGCTTATTTTGTTTTGTATATCACAGACAAGGCTCAGAGAAGTGAAACAGTGTGTTTCGTTTCGACGTGGGTTAAATTCAATGCTTGAAATAATACCAACAAGAAAAGGTAACAGAGTAGATGCCGTAACATTTCTGTACGCTGTCACAAGGAAGATTCAAGCGGTCCATTGCCATGTTGTATTATTGTTGCCATTAGCCCTTTGAACACTACTCTGAATGTTCTCCTCTGCTGAATGAACACTGACAGTGACATATTTTAGAGTCTTGGTTTAATCTCTCTTTCCGGTGCAATTCAGTGTTGTGTTTTTAAGCGCATGGTCTATTTACAAACACGGTGATACCATTGGCTACAAAAGTGAAAGAATCAGGGCTGGCTATTGCAATGGGCCAGCAGCCACCGTTGTCGAGATTTTATCTGGGATCTGTGGGTTTCCGGATGGTGACATGTTCAGGGGTTGATAGCGGAACACCTCGGTTTCAGTTACATCTATACATTTTGAGACGTGTTTTCATGTGTTCGTATACAGTAAGTGCACGCTTGCATTAACTGCCGGTGTATAGACGTGTGATTTTGTTTTTGAATATTTGAATGTGAAGCGCACTTCAAGACGATAGTAATACGAGCCAGTGTAGCGTTACAAGGTTACCGGAGGTTCATAACTCGGTCTGTAGGGTCAAGAGTCATAGTGGAGGATCAGAGGAGAAAGGAGTGGTTGAAGATGTCAGTCTTGCATCATAGTCCCGTGGGCAGAGTGCAGTGTTGGATGTAGGCGAGAGGCTGAAGCTGGGGAGGGCTGGTGGTGCTGTAGGGGTTATTTGATGATCTGAGGACAGTCGCTCCAGGCTTTAGCCTTGCGTTTGGCCAGGGCCAGCCAGGCCGGCTCTGTGGAGACCTGGGGACAGTCACTGGAAGGGAAACGCTTCGACACCTCCTTCACGGCAGGTGGTGACGGGGTGGAGTCTGCGATCTCGACTGTAACACACGTCCCAGGTCAGAAGGAAAAATGGAATCACAACCATATCAATGGCACCGTATAGACTTCTCAGACCAATCATAAAAGTGATACGTTTGATAACATTTCTTTAGCTGGTGGTGAGATATGATCAGGTGTAATAAAAAAATGCCATAATGCTTTGAATAAGATTTCCCATTTTTTTTCAACTTGATTCACTAAACGTTATATTTTACCGTCTCACCCCTCTAGTGAAATAACGGCAATAATCGGCCGGTTATTAAATGGGACTTTATAAATACCTTGCTGAACATTAAAAGTATCTTCACTCAAAAGGGGAATGCCAGACATTTTAGGAATTAACATAATGATCTTCCTGTGCCCCAGGACGGTTCAGTCAATATGCGTGAACACTCAATCCTAAAGCTAGAAATCTGATATTTCTACGGAGAGAATCTGGGACCGCTCCATAGATGATGGACATTTTGAGGCCATACAATGTTTGCTGTAAAAGCTTTGCTCCAGATTGTTACATCTCAGTTACATCGCTGCTTGGAGGATTCTCTCCTAAAGCTAGGGTTGAGCATGTTCACACACACACTGGCTGAATTGTCCCCGGGGGCTCAGGAAGAACACATGAATTCTTAAAATGGGTGGCGCCCCCCTTTAACAAGCTCTTACCTGTGACAGAGCTAGGCAGAGTGTTGGCTTTCTTCAGGTGGTCTCTGCGCTCAAAGCGCCCCAGGAGGCTGTCGGGTCTCTTCGGCTCCTCTGGTGTCTGAGGTTTACAGGAACTGCTGCTACTGCTTCCCTTGCTGCCTGAAGGACTGACCAGGGGAGCCTGGGTAAGATAAAGGGATTTATAAAGCTGATTGACTGTGAGGTGGAGGGGGTTTGCAGGGTGAGTGTGTGTAGGGAACTAGGAATGCACAGATACCACTTATCCACTACCGATTCTTAAACTTTTAAATGTCAGCTGATACCGAGTATAGACTTAGACCATTCGTTTGGAGTCTTTGGACAAACTAAAGCTTTGATATTCTGACACAGCTCTTGCTATTGCATCTTAGTATTGTATTCCCATGATTCTTTGGTTTAGTCTGGTATCGACCTGCTATCAAATATCAGGTTACTGGTGCATTCCTATCAGAAAGGAGAGTAAACAGGCGGTTAAGAGCACATACACTTTCTTTTTCCCTGGACTGTTTTTCAGCCAGTTTGGCCTCTCTCTGGTTGCGGCGGTCCTCTCGAGTCTGCTGTTGCTCCCTGAAGCCCTTCTGCTTCTGCAATGCCAGCGTGATCCATAGGGGTCCCTCCTTCTCCTGGACCCGTGAGCTGTCCAGCGAATGCCTGCTCTGCAGCGATGGCTTCTCTGTAGGGGAACACAAGTGAAATCCATGTTACACCGGATTAACGTTCAGTACCACGTGAAGCCAAGCCGGAAATGTGACAGATATTTGCTCCCCAAAAAAATCTAAAAACATGTAGATTTGTTGTTTACTCCCCATCAAATCGGTTGGGAGAGCGAGCTATAGACAGTTTCAGGAAACACATTGGATTGCAGTTGATTTCCTGTTGCAGCGTTTGGTAATATCAACAACTGACGGGAAATCAAACATATCTGGTTCAAGAATGCTGGTTTGTTTGTTTGTCTTTATCGCTTAGCTGAAACCGCATGTAGGAGGGCTGGGGGAGCAGCTGTCCGAGATGACACTGACCTCTCTTGATGAGTTCTGCCTTTCTGTCTCCCTTCTCTCTCCAGGGGATATTGATGGAGGGGAAGAAGGACCTCTTCTCCTTGGGCTCCTCCTCCACTTGGACACTGCTCCTGTGAAGCTGGGCCACGGCCGAGGACTCATCCCTCCTGTTAGCCTGCTCCCGGCTGGATGATTCTGCTATTCTCTGGGCCACAGCGTCACCGGGACCCCCTCGGACCACCTTAGGTAGCGGTGAAGGGGGAGGGGTGGGCGTGGTGGCAGCTCCGGTCGGTTTAGGTGATGTGGGGGGTCTTTGGTAGAGCTGTGGTTTTGACGGCACTTTCTCACCCTCACTGTGCGTGGCAGGGCCGGGAGAAGTCTTGCCAGCTTTGGCCCGAGGCACAGCAGGGGAGGCGGTCACGTGCGAGAGCTTGCCCGCTGCACTCTCTTTAAGGGGTGATGTGGGGCTGGATTTATCAGAGAACACGGAGCAAGCGTCGGAGTCAGACTCCATGGGGGCGAGCGGTGAAGGGACCCCGTCAAAGCTGTCCCCAGCACTGTACCTCTTCTTCCTTTTCTCCGTGGGTGTGTTTTCACTGTGAAAGCGAAGGGAATAGTTGGTTCTCCTCAGCTTTATGCCAAAAGGCGAGGGTTTCTCCTCACCATCCTGACCCCTATCCCCTTCCTCCTCTCTGCCGCCAGAGTCCTCTGTCTCGCTTGGGCTCATGCCCGGTGACTCTGTCCCCTCCCCAGGTTTGGCGCCAGTGCTGGGGACCAGGAAGGAGGGAAGGTCTTTGGCAAACATACACTCCTCTGACCCTCTGTCTGCAATACGGACAGTTTTACCTGCCTTGCTCTGAGCTTTATTGGCTGGAGCAAGTGAGGTTGCAGAGGAGACAGAGGATGTGTCAGATGAAGCAACATCCTTTCCTTCCTCCCTGTCTTCTGGACTCGATAGCTCAGAGTTCCTGTTCGAGTCTCCAAACTTTTTCTTGGCTGGGGTAATGGAGAACTTGGCGCTGGCAGACATGGTCTTCCTGAGATTGGTGTGTGAGAAGGGAGGCTGATTGAGTTCCTCACTACTGGGCCGAGTCGGGGTCTTGGTGGGGTCTGGGTAATCCTCGTATGTCCCCTCCTCTGCTCCCTTGAATATCTTAGATCTAATACTGGCCCATTCTGCCAGAACGGCTGCACTGGACGGGTCAGCGGGGAAGGAGGACTCGTTGAGAGATTTGGTTTTGCCAGACTTGCGGTCCGGAGAGGTCTTGGTCTTGGTCTGTGGGGTTCCCATGGCTTTCTTATCTTCTCCCAAGCCAAGCAGAGACATACAGGCGGTGTCTTTGATCTGGTCCATGTTGACCGCGGTCCCACAGAGTTGGGCCCCTGTCACCAGGATGGCTGTGTGGGGGACATATTGAGAGGACGGCAGGGTGGGGGAATCTGCCATTTCGGGAGAGGAGGCCTTTGTGCCCTCTCTCTGGTCAGCCACAGTGCCGCCCTGGTGGCCGGAGCCCGGCATAACAGGCGTCAGGTTGACCTTCTGAAACAGAATCTGTTTCTCCCCAGAGGACACCTTGAAGGAAAAGGGCCTCTGTCTCTCCTCCATCTCCCTCCAGCGCACCTCCTCTGCTCTCTTCTGATCGTCCTCTACTTTTTTCTTCCTCTCTTCCGCCTCCAGTTTACTCCTCTCTTGCATTTCCTGCATCCTCTGCTTCTCTGCCTGTAGAGTCTTCCTCTCCTCTTCCTCCCTTCGTCTCTTCTCTTCTAGACGAAGACGCTCCGCCTCCAGCTCCCGCTGCCTGTTCTCCTCTTCCTCCTCTTTTCTCCTCTGCTCCTCCAGGTGTCTCTTCTCGTCCTCTTCTCTCTTTATACGCTCCTCCTCCTCTCGCATCTTCCTCTCCTCTTCCACCCTCCGTATCCTCTCCACTTCCTCTCGCTGTCTCCTCTCTTCCTCTTCCCTAATCCTCCTCGCCTCCTCCTCCCTCCTCCTCCTCTCCGCCTCCTCTTCTTTACGGACACGCTCCTCCTCTTGTTGTTTACGGAGTCTTTCCTCCTCCGCTTCGCGCAGCCTCAACTCCTCCACTCTCCTCTTCCTCTCCTCCTCCTCCCATCTGAGCCTCTGTTCCTCCAACTCTCTCTTCTTCCTGGACTCCCGTCTCTCCTCCTCCTGTAGCTTCTGTTTCTTGGAGCTCTCAAGGGACTCGTAGTCAGGCTCCTCTGCAGCGGATACGCCCGCTGCCTCGAGGTCCTCCTGCAGGACGCCAGGTAGAGACAGCTCCTGCAGAGCCAGGGAATGACAAACCACAATCACTTCCTTTCTTGTTTATCTGCAGATAGGTTCAAAGGGCCACACTCAGGCTTAATGTGTCCAATGGTCACATTTATTCCGGCCATTGGGAAAAGACACTGGACGCACGTTTCAGTCTGAGAGACCTTCAGAGCTTTGGACTTTATTGCGAGTGTGGACCTTTTCACTTATCCTGTACGTTTCCAGTTCGATTTGATGTACCCATCAAACTGCCTTAGCAGGGGGTCTAGTCTACATATGTCTTTTCATCTTCACCATGTAAACTGGGAAATTAATCAATGGGAAAGAGAATCAATCAAATACAAGGACCTGTGTCCCTAGCTTGCTAACCAAAGAGAGATCTCATATTGACCACACCCGTTCTCACCTGTGTAAATCGCCGGTGCTTGCGGGAGATCCTCTGATTCTTGGGTTTAACAGAGAGCTTGTGCTTGGCAGCAGTGTTGTCCAAGCGAGGAACAGACTGTGGGACTGCATCCAGGTTGATTGACTCAATAGTGCCAGAAGGTGGAAGGACTCGTTTGGACCTGGGGGACTTCACTGGAGTGCTGTGTGTCCCGGCTTGTTGGGCCCCCTGGACCGCCTGGACCTATTTGTCATTGAAACAGAACATTCACTTGCACCGTCACACATGTGGTCTCAATGTTGATTCCTCTGTATTAACCCTTTTACTACCACACTACCAAAGGGTTAACTATTTCACTGCGACAATACAGATGGTTAACCCTTTCACAACCACACTACAGAAGGTTAACCCTGTAGTGTGGTAGTGAAAGGTTAACCCTCTGTAGTGTGGTAGTGAAAGGGTTAAAGTCAGTGTTGCAGTGGCAAATTGACAGTAGGTCAAACGCTCCACGCGCGTGCACATGCGCGCGCACAGTTTTTTTTGGCTGCTCTCGTCCTGCAGCTGGATACTATTGCCTCACAGCGCGGCCGTCAGCGCGCGGCCCAGAGAGCGCCGCTGGCTCTGCGGCTCTGCAGCTGCATGCTTCTCCGGGAGTCCGGTTGGATAATGCCATGTAAAAAGCGATTGCGCGTACTTCAGCCTCAGTGAGCGAGGTATAACGCCGTTATACCGAGTTATACCAGCACTGCACCACTGGTTAAAGTGTAATATAGAACCAAGTAGATACTATTATCAGGAAAAAGTCAATGAGCGTTACCAGGTGCGGACCTAGCACATTTGGCGCCCTAGGCGAGCTTCACCACTGCGCCCCCCCCCCCCCCCCCCCAAATCAAAACATCTTAACAGTTATACAGTAAAGTACTGCACCTTTATTTTTTACAAGCAAGAACAAGAGCTAAGAATAAATGTAAAGTGCACACTAAAGAATTAAAACAAATAAACAACTTAGCTAACACACAATAATAATAACAAGAAACAATAAAATAATGTGCAAATTTGCTTTAAATTTTTTTTATGTATTGTAAAATATGTTACACATATATAATCAAAATATAATATGCTAAATAAACAAACAAATACATAAAAATGACAAATTCACTTTGTCTCAAGAACTATTTACATTCCACTCCCTATCATCACACTTCAAGGTTAGCCTGTAGCTCCTACTGGTTTCCATTTACAGTGCAATCCTTCTGGCCTTCCTCGCTGCAAAGTCATCAATCACATCATCATATGAAATCTGACCACCAACCTCATGGTTAATACTGATTACAGCCAGACCACTGAGGCGTTCTTGAGCCATGGTTGACCTCAGGTATGTTTTCAAGAGTTTTAATTTGGAAAAACTCCTCTTGGCTGAAGCTACTGTTACTGGTAGCGTTGCACTGATCCGCAGAGCAATACACAAGTTGGGATATATTTCTGTGAGCTGCTTTGTGTGTATGAATTTCAACAACTCAAGAGTTGTCATGCTCTTTGATGGCAAGTCAGGTACATTTTCCAACTCCTGAGCCAGCTCCTTCCCATCCAAATCAGATTGCCCTCCATTGTTTAAGGTGTGTACAAGTGCCTCTGCTTGCTTCATCAGCTCTTGGTGTGGCAGGTATTGGAAGTTGTACAAAATTGCATACCTTTCACCTTGAATGAATGAATGAATGAACATTTTATTTAACAGATTGCAGAATGGGTACAATACAGTACGGCTCAATACACACAATCGTTAATTAACCCATTCCCTGCCACCACTTTGATCATCTTATACCATTCTCTGCCAGTACTGTAAGTCTATGGAGATGTTCACCTTCTTTGCAGGGCTATAACTTTTTAAATTGTATTGCTAAATTGACATTACTATGGCCCATTCAACATCGATTATATATCGTTCAGGATGTAGGAATGTTTTACTTTTTCATTCACACATTCATACGAAAATACCGTCTAGAGTATAAATATGTTTTTATCGTTTTCTGCAGTATTTCCTAGAACGTGAGATATAGACATAAATGCATATATTAGATTATCAAATGCGGTTTGATGCCGATCAACGTTATATTAAAAATTTCAACTGTACATGGTCCTAAACGTTATGACTGATCATCCGCGGGTGAACGGAGGGGGGGGGGGGGGGTCGTTTATAATTCCGTGACCGACGTTAAATGATTTACGTAGTATGGGTGATATATAGATCAGAGCAGTTTGTATCGAAAATGATAAAGAAAAACACTCACAGCAGCTTCCTCATAGCGTTGGGCGATGAGAGTGGAGCAAACAGATCCCAGTTATGTGATGTGGATCGATGCGATCCAGTTCCGGTTTGTATAATACTAATATACGCCCAAATCATGTGGATTATTGAGTTATGGCAAAGATCCATATCCACGGTGTGTGTCTTGAGTCCAGGGACGATAAACGAGTGGCCGGACGGAATAGGGAGACGCACCGGGATCACAAGAGATCCACTTCCGGTTGCAACTCGCCGATCAGCCACCAGGTGGCAGTATTGAAGCGTTGCAGAATTGTGCTGAGTCCCACAGCATATGACAAGGCTCCGTGAGTGAAATATGAATACCATGGCGAAAATATGAAATATTGATCAGAATCACGTCGTACGCCGTTATTGGCAGAATTCACATGAACTTGAAACCCGTCGTATGACGTTATTGGCGGGAAAAGGGTTAAGGGGATGCAGACCAGAGAAAGACGTTTGTCTTGTTTACATCAGGGTCCCCCATTTTCAATTCATAGTGACATTTATGACATACACAACATACATGACATCATGACATTTATGGCATAGGGACATACATGACATACAGGTATATAGTACTGTTACATTTGTGACATATATGATATGCAAATATACAATACTGTTACCCATAGATCCTGACAGAGTATATACATATCATGGGGAGGAGACTGTACATTAGGAGGGGGTGGGTGGGTGGGTGGGAGAGAAATATACATACGGTGGGGAGGACACTGTACATTAGGAGGGGGTGGGTGGGAGAGAAATATACATACGTGGGGAGAGAATATATACACACGGTGGGGAGGAGACTCTATTAGGAGGGGGTGGGGGGGTTTGGACATTTACGGTGGCCAGTTTCGAATTGCAGCCTCCCGTAGGTGCTCTTTTAGAGCGTTTTTTTATGTGGGTAGGGATTCACATTCCTTTACAGCTTTGGGTAGGGCGTTCCACATGTGTTTAGTCCCTTGTTTGAGCCGAATATGGGTTTAACATGATTTGTTGAGCTTCCTCTGGTGTTATGGTTGTGGTATTCACTGACCTTTGGGAAGTATTTTGACATGTACATGGGTACCTTAGTCGTATAGTGTATCTTGTAGACCAGGCCCATTGCAAGTTGCTGTACTGTGTCGTCTACTCTAAGCCATCCTAGGTAGTCAAAGTGGGCAGGGGTGAGGTGGGTTCTAAGAGTAAGGTCAAGTAGTAGTCTGACCAGTTTGTTTTGTGATGTTTGTAATCTTGTTTTTAGCGCCTTTGATGTGCTTTGGTACCATGAGGTCAGGGACGCTGGAATGGGGGGTGCGGCAGGGGCTGCAGCACCCCCTGCTGGATGGGAGTGTAACTGCAACTGCAAGGTTGTTTTGGCATTTATTCCATTGTAACCGAGGCTACTCAATGTCAAAGAGCGAAGCGGCACTGCAGATTTACCCTACTTCATTGCCAGATCGTCATAGGGGCGCTGTCTCGATAATGCAGTGTTATTAACAGCGTGTAGCCGACGCATGAACCGGTTGGGATTCGAATAGACGCGGCCTGGAAGCGTCAACGCGGAACTGGAAATCCGTTGGTATAGACTTTAGAGTAGGCTGCTACAGTAACGTTAGTACTAGTTTGAGTTTGAGTTTAGAGACAGCAGGGTAGCTAGCGCTAACGGCGTGAAAGCGAAAGTATGAGTCAGTTTCAAGTTCCCCCCGCCAGAGAAATTCACCTTCAAGGCAGAAGACTGGACAAAATGGATAAAGGACTGACTGAAGTGGAGAGCTGCCTGTCGCCCATTCTAACGCAGGACCCTTGAGCAGGTAAGCGATTTTAGATGTATAATCACTTTGGAAGTGTGCGGCTGTTGTCCGAATAGTGAACATTGAAAAATAAAGGCACGACATACAGTACAGTACAGCTCAATACATACAATTGTTAAGGGGAGTGTAACTGCAACTGCAAGGTTGTTTTGGCATTTATTCCATTGTAACCGAGGCTACTCAATGTCAAAGAGCGAAGCGGCACTGCAGATTTACCCTACTTCATTGCCAGATCGTCATAGGGGCGCTGTCTCGATAATGCAGTGTTATTAACAGCGTGTAGCCGACGCAGGGGTCAACACTGGCCCCTGTAAATATCCTAACCCAATCATTCCAACCCCCTCCAATGTACAGTCATTTACCTAGTATGGTTTTGTCAATAGTTCAATGTACAATTGTGTTTGTTTGTACAGTGTCTCCTCCCCCCCCCCCCTCAATGTACAGTGTTACTTGTTTATACAGTATGCCCCCCGCCCCCCCCCCCCCCCCCCCAACCACCTCCAATGTAAATTACCCAGTATGGTTGTCAATATCCCAATGTACCCAACCCCCCCCACCCAACCTCCAATGTACAGTTTCTACGTCAAATGTATATACTCCCTTTTCTTGACTCCTTCTGTATCACAAACAGTACTGTATTTGCAAATCTGGTATGTCATAAATGTATAGATGTAGCAGTACTGACTATCTGTATGTCATGTATGTCATATATGTCTATATGAATTGAAAATGGGGGACCCTGATGGAAACAAGACAAACGTCTTTCTCAGGTCTGCATCCCCTTAACAATTGTATGTATTGAGCCGTACTGTATTGTACCCATTCTGCAATCTGTTAAATAAAGTTTTCATTCATTCATTCATTCATTCATTCATTCATTCATTCATTCATTCATTCAAGGGGATGCAGACCAGAGAAAGACTTTCGTCTTGTTTACATCAGGGTCCCCCATTTTCAATTCATCATAGTATCCTCTAGTGAACGAGTGTTGGTTATGACGTGACAGACAGTGGAGCTGTTTGCAGATAGCGAGCATTTTGACGTGTTGTGTGGTGGCGATGTCTCGCAGACAATACAACTACAAGTATAATTATATAATATATATATTTTATAAAAAAATTATATAAAAAAAAATTAATTAATCAAAAACGATCGATATCTCAGCACCCCCACTTCCCGCGGACTTCCCACGTCCCTGCATGAGGTGCAAGCATAGTCGTAGTACCCTTGAATGAGTGCTCCTGCCAGAGTCTTCAGGGTATTCTTGTTTACCAGAGAGGAGATCCGGTACAAGAATCTAGTTCGTTGGTTGACTTTTTTTTATTACCTTGGATGCCATTTTGTCACAGGAAAGATTTGCCTCTAGGATGGACCCTAGGTATGTAATTTCATCTTTCCTTGTGACAATATTGTCACCCACTGTAACTGAGAAGCCGTCGGTCTTGCTGAGTTTGTTATTTGATCCGAAGAGAATGGACTCTGTTTTACCCAGGTGTAATGATAGTTTGTTATCAGCGAGCCAGGTGCAGATTCTGCCGAGTTCTGAGCTGAGGGTTTTTTCAACCTGTAACTTGTTCTTGTCAGAGACCAGCAGGGCTGAGTCGTCCGCGAACAAGAACAAGTTGCAGTCACAAGCTGACGACATGTCATTTGCATAAATTAGGAACAGTAGCGGTCCTAGTATGCTTCCTTGTGGAACACCACAGCTCACTGTGAGGGGGGGGGGGGGTAGAGTACCGTTTACCTCCACCATCTGTTCTCTCCCCTCAAGGTAGGATTGCATCCAGCTCACTGATAAACTATCAAAACCAATAGCTTTTAGCTTGTCAATCAGAATGGAGTGATTGACAGTGTCGAAGGCCTTTTGTAGGTCCAGCATGACCATGCCGCAGTATTTGCCCGCGTCCACCTCTTGTTTGATGTGGTCGTTCAAATAGAGAAGGCGAGTGGGATGTTCTGAAGCCGGATTGGAATTCGTAGATTCGATTTTTTTCCACTAGGTACTTTTCAACCTGTTTGTAGACTATTACTATCAGGAGAGAGAGTGACGTCATGTGAATCACGCACAAAACAATGATTTATATTTGACATATTAACGTTATTGTGCATTTGAAACACAAACATACTTAAAATGAGTAATTATTATTCATTTTAAACATGTTTAGTTTATTTTTAGGCGTCTAAAATCTAAAATAAATGTCTTTCTCCTTCTCTCTTCACCAGGGGGGGCGGCGCCCCAGCGCCCTCTATCGGCCGGCCACCACTGCTTGACCGATACCCATCAATGCACAGCGCTCTAGCATGTTCTGACTGTGAACACCTAAAGCCGAGGCTCAGATCGACTGACCGTTTTAGATTTTTGGCTCATTTCCCCTCATGTTAGATTTTTTTTTAATGTACAAATAATGGTTGCAGATATAGAGGGGGGCGCCAAAGCTGCGGCAAGCAAAAAAAATGTTTTAATAAAAAAAAAGGTTTATAGGCAACCGCCTATATCGCCTGTAGGAAGCTCCGCCCCTGAGCGTTACACCAGAGACGCTGAAGCCCTGTGAAGTGTCATTCTCATGTGAACAGGAGCCTGGCTGTTCACACCAAAAGCCATTTCTCTGTGCCGGTCAACAAGAGATTCTGCTCCTCTGCTCCAATTATGTGTAGAGGAGCTCGCGGATAAAATAGACTAGACGCAGAAACTATTGCTGCGGTACAATAACGGTACAATCTGTTAACATGGGCACCGAAAAGGAAACTGGCTGCTCTTCCCGACATTGGGCGTCCTATGTGTCCCCGGGTTTAGGTGGCACGTCTGTGGCAGAACGTGGCACTTGAGGGAAGTACTCAAACACTCGTCGTGACTGCTGTTGTTGCTAGGCTACTATTGGAAACTAATTGGAAGCACAGCGCTCTTTTCCTTTAAGTTTAAATATTTTCAATTAGCTAAAAACAATTTTCAGTGCTAAATCAAATAAAATGTATTTGTAAAAACATGCTCAGTTCTCACCGCAGTCAGGAATGTGCAATAGTGCTGCGTTTTCATTCAAACAAAAGAGAGAAGAATACCAGCGTTGAAAAGTTGACTCACTGCCCTGCTCATTACCTTTGGCTCTGCATCTGCTGGCTCCGCCTCCACCTGGGCCGACACCTTCAGGGGGCTCCTGGGCACCTCCTCCTCATCTGAGCTGCCCTCCTCTTCCTCACTCTTCCTCAGAGAGGGAGGCTTCTGGCCAAACTTGATACCTTGTGCTATCTGCTTCTGTTCGACCAACAAAAGGAAGAAATAGTTCATTATACCAAGTCATACTTGTTTTTCTATTAGTGAGCTGTGCTTGCAAGTCACCGAAACCAACCTTATATTATCTTAACACTTTGATTGCCTAAGGCTAAATTCATGATATACCATAGGTTGCCAGCTCTATTTGTCTATGGATAAGTTCCCCTTCTTTGCAGGGCTATAACTTTTTAAATTCTATTGCTAAATTGCCATTATTAGGGCCCATTCAATGTCCTATATGTATTGTTCAGGGTGTATGAACGTTAAACTTTTTCATTCACATATTCATACTAAAATATGATCTAAAGTTTAAGTATGTTTTCATCTCTTTCTGCAGCTTTCTCCAGAACGTGATTTATAGCCCCAAATGCATTATATTGATGATCAAATACAGTTTGATAGCAATCGGCGCGATATAAAAAAATCCAACTGGACGGACTTCTGGAAGTTACTACACATCATCTGATGTTGACCGGATGGGCGAGGGGGCGTTTATAATTCCGTGGGCAGCGTTATACCATTCATCTAATGTGGGTCAAATGTTCATCATAGCAGTTAGTGTCGAACACGAAAATGTTACACGCTAAAACTCACCCCAGTCTCCGCGGGCCGTTGGGCGATCAGCGTGGGGTAGACAGTTTTCCATTATGGGATGTAAAAATATCCGGTCCATTTCCAGCTTGTATAATAGTATATACGTCCAAATCATGTTGTTTATCGAGTTATTGGCAACGGATCGCTATGTATTGTGACGAGCTAGAGTGCCGGAACCTATACCGAGTGCCCGGAAGTAATATGGGTGAGCAGCACATCGTCCAAGTAACTTCCTCTTTGGCGATTGCGCCGATCGGCCACCAGATGGCGCTCTTGAACCGCTAGAGGGTTCAGTGGGGCTTTTTGGTGGGTCTCAGGCCAGCGGATGGGAAATATGAATCCGATCACAGATTTTTGAAATATTGATATCAAAGACGAGTTACGGCGTCTTCGGCAACTTGAGCATGGCGGGGGAAGGACGCCTAAACTCGTCTTCTGGCAGTTAAAGTGTTAATAACCGTTGTTGCCTAAAACATAGCATAGTTTTGAAACATGTAACCAACTCATAGCAAGGGTTAGCTAGGCTTGAGAAAAACTCTACATGGCAGGGTTAGTTGTGACAGTGTTACAACTAAGCTGCCTATAGTGTACAATGATAATACCCATAGTGTACAATGATAATACACATAGCGGTGAATTCACAAAGAATGGATGGTGCGGCACTAATAGCACCCTTAACTGCGCGCGATTAGCAAGCTATGTGCTCCGTCTTTGCGAGCCATTCACTAAAGATATTGCGCGGATGAGATACTAGCGCGAACACGCCCATAGGTGTGCAATTTGCTCCTGATTTGCTCCAGCCCAGTTGGCTTGCGGAGCAGTTTGCACCTGGCAGCGCTGTTGGCAGATATCAGGAAGGGGAAGAAATAAACCCGAAATGAGGCATAGACATAACAGTATTTTTCACCATTTGTATTTAGTTGATTTCGTATTGTATTTAGTTTATTTCGTAATGTATAGAGCTTGCTTAATTTGTATTTTCATGACACATTGCATCCTTTGTTTTTGTCACTATCTTTCGTCATTGCATTTGTTTTTCATGTCATCCCCAAATAAATTATTTTGAGCAGACCTGTCCATGATGCTGAATCATTAAAAGTTAGGCACTGTGACAGTGAAAATATTGTCTGGTTTAGGAATATTTTTTGAGTGAGAAAGTTGTATTTAATGTTTAGTTAAGATAATAAAACCCGCGGGGCGGGGCCGGCATCATGAAGTGAAGTCGCAAATCAAATCTGCTCTCCTAAACTTTTACAAACCAACACTTTTATTGCCCCATTAGCCTTTTTAAATTGTATTGATGATTTCGACAATTTATTACTTTTATGACAAATATGGCGAGCAAACAAACTAATAGGCGTGCTGCTGCGCCCTCTGTAGCCGACAGGGTACAGCCCCAATCACAGAACATGCACGAGGCCGAGCTAAGTGATACTACTTACTTACTTTACTTATCCTCTTCGTCCCGGTTGGGGCATAAGGCCGCAATCATACACTGCCACTGAATCCTGTCTCGTGCTTTGGCCTGCGCTTCGTCCCAGGAAAGACCCATCTCCTTCAGCTCCATAATCACTGTCCTTCGCCAGGTGTTCTTTGGTCTACCCCTCTTTCTCTTCCCAACTGGGGTCCATCTCAAGGCAACTTTGGGTAACCTTTCATTGGGCATCCTCAATACATGGCCGAGCCATCTTAACCTCCGTCTCCTTATCTCAAGGGACATATGCAAGCTGCCTGTCTTCTTATAAAGTTCCTCATTCGAGATTCTATTTGGCCAAAAGATGTTGCAGATCCTACGTAAGCAGTTATTGTGGACCTTTCTCATATCCTGTTTTGTTACTCTCCAGCACTCAGAGCCATATAGCAGGACAGACTTAACATTGCTGTTGTAGAGCCTGAGTTTGGTTTTAAGGCTATATTGTTTAGACTTCCAGATGTTGCGAAGTTTGCTGAAAGCACCTCTTGCTTTGTTGAGACGCGTCTTGATGTCTTTTTGCGTTCCACTTTCACTGCTTATGAGGCTTCCGAGGTATGTAAAGTCTTCTACACATTCCAACGCCTCTCCATCGATGGTGATTGGAGGTGCTGTTGGGGCATTGATGCACATCACCTGGGTCTTTTTCTGGTTGATGTAGAGACCAGTTTGCTTTGCATAATTGCTTAGCCGGTCAGACTTCTCCTGGAGGTGGCTACGAGTGGATGACATGACTGCCAGATCGTCTGCAAAGTCAAGGTCTTCCATAAAGGAGAAGAGGGTCCATTGGATTCCACGGGGACGGTCTGATATAGTTTGACGCATAACCCAGTCGATGGTAATCAGGAACAGAATAGGGGAGAGGATGCAGCCTTGTCTTACTCCAGATTTAATGGGAAATGACTCTGTCAAGGTGTTATCAAGGATGACACTGCATTCAAAGTGTTCATAGAATTTTTCAATGATGTTGACCATTTTGGAAGGTATTCCATATGCCCGTAGGATCTTCCATAGGCTCTCGCGATGAATACTGTCAAATGCCTTCTTAAAATCGATAAAGTTAATATACATGGGGGCGTTCCACTCAATACACTGTTCGATGATGTTGCGTAAGGTAAAGATCTGATCGATACAACCTCGATCTTTGCAAAATCCTGCCTGTTCCTCTCTTAGCTTGACATCTACAGTATGGCACTATCAAATCTCTTAAGAAGGATTCTGCAAAAGACTTTACTAGGGACGGACAGAAGTGTTATGCCTCGCCAGTTGTCACAGTTTTTCAGGTCACCTTTCTTAGGAAGCTTGCATATGAGGCCCTTGCTCCATTCCCTTGGTATGGCATTGTGCTCCCATATCTTGGCGAAGAGGTCGGTCAGCACCCTGGAGGCTGTGGTGATATCTGCCATCAACATTTCTGCATGTAGCATGTCGATTCCAGGTGCTTTTCCCCGCTTCATATCCTTGATTGCTGTTTGTACTTCAGCTTGGGAGGGAGGATCGGTGTTAATAGCGATGTCATCCAAAGGTTCTGGATCTGCAAGCTCTTCAGGTTCTGGTCCATTGAGCACTTCTTCAAAGTGTTGAGCCCATCTTTCAGCTTGTTCCCTTTCAGTTGTTATCAGTTTACCTTGTTTATCCTTAACTAGTTTAGTGTAGATGTTCCTTGGACCGCTTAGCTGTTTAGTGATCCTATACACTATACTGAGTTGGCCTTTAGCTGCAGCCATCTCTGCTTCACTTGCCAGGTTCTCCACAAAGGCTCTCTTATCCCTTCGGGCACTCCTCTTGACCTCTAAGTCTTTCACCTTGTACTCTTTCTTTGCACGTTCAGTTAGCCTGGGTGACTTTGCACTCAGCAGTTTGTCTTTGGCTTTCTTCCTCTCATCGATTTTTGTCCATGTCTGAGGTGTTATCCATTGTTTGTCTCCTTTCTTTCTAAAGCCTATGACACTCTCTGCTGTTTCTTTGTATACTTTTGCGATGTTCCCCCATGTTTTCTCAACATCTCCATTTTCTTCTCCATCTTCATCTTCCAGTGCACTGAAGCGGTTTCTAAGCTCGATGGTGAACTCTTTTTGGACTTTTGGTGCAAGAAGCTTGTTGATGTCAAACACTTTGCATCGCTGTTTGGTGTTAGGTGTTGCTCTGAGTTTTAGCCTGATCTTGGCTATCACCAGGTGGTGGTCACTGCCAACATCCGCCCCCCGGTGGACTTTGACATCCAGAAGAGATCGTGGGCCATTTCTTGTTGACAATGACATGGTCAATCTGGTTGACCGTATGCCCATCTGGGGATCTCCAGCTTAGTTTGTGGATGTCTCTGTGGGGGAAGATGGTTCCACCTATTGTGCATCTGTTGTTAATGCAGAAGTCAACAAGCCTCTCTCCATTGTCATTGATAGTTCCGCAGCCATGCCGCCCCATTGCATCTTCTCTCCCAATGTTATCATTTCCAACTTTGGCATTCAAATCTCCCATAATCAGTAGCATGTCATGTTGTGGGACCTTGGAGACTGCACATTGCAGTTGCTCGTACCAGTCGTCCTTAGTCTCCTCCTCTGCCTTGTTTGTAGGGGCGTAACACTGTAAGATGGTCATTTTACAGTATCAAGAGTCAAATCTTGCTCTGAGCAGTCTATCACTGATGGGTTCCCATTCCGTGAGAGATTTGGATGTCTCCTTACTTGTGATAAGTGCTACACCGCTGGAGTGTGCATCATCTTTTCCAGAGAAAAGGATAGTTGAGCCCTCTTTTGTCACCTTGCGGCCTTAACCAGTCCATCTACACTCGCTCACACCAAGGATGTCCAACTTATAGTTCTGCATTTCTCTGATGACTTGTGCTGTCTTTGACGTTTCAAACATAGTACGGACACTCCATGCTCCAAGACGGATCATGGTTCGGGGTCTTAGAAGACTCATCTTCGAGCAACAGACTTCCCAAGTTGGGCTTTCATCTGCTGCCGTCATAGTGCCAGTGTTTTGGCTAGAGCTTCTTTTGGACCCCAGGTTTTGTGGTTTGTGTTTTGCAGTTTCTGTAACAGTTGTTTGTTTTCCGGGGTAGGGTTGTTAGCCCCACGCCCAACCCCCAACCTGGAGGACCAGTGCTGCTTTTGGTCTGGCCCCTCCCCCGTGACCTGCCCGGCTTGGTTGAACCTGCCAGGGGCTTTAAACTTTGAGCCCCCACCGATATAGCTCACAGGGTCCTTGAGGCACGCAAGCCACCCCACCACGTCAAGGTAGCAGTCCGGGGTAGTAAGTGATACTAGCCTGACTGCTATTAAGCTGTTTCTCACGGAGCTACTAGAGGAGAAGCAGAAGTGACAAGAGGAACAATTGGAGAAGCAACTGGAGAGGCAATTCGGGAAATACTTTGATAACTACCGCCTGGCGGTAACAGCTGAGATAAAAGCGGAGGAAATGGAAATACTCCACACGAAAACCTTAGACAATTCTAGCATCGAACAGAACCTGGCTACCAAGCAAGCCGAGCTGGCCAAGATTCAGGCTGGGCTCACCGAAGTTCAGTCTTGTGAAAGACGGAACAATATAAGAATTGTTGGTATCCCAGAGGACATTGAAGGAGCCCATCTTTCAAGCTTCATTCCAGATATGCTACAAGAGATCCTGGGTGTAGATTTGTTGGCTGGCCCTCCGGAATGTGACAAAGCACATCGAGCTAACATGGCTAAACCGAGAGAGGAGCAGAGGCCGAGAGCTATTATTATCAGAATCCACAGATTACAAACAAAAGAACGAATCATCCGGGAGGCCCGGGCCAAGAGGGGCAAATTGTTTTACAAGGACCATCCCATCGCTATATACGAAGACTACACTCCGGAGGTCGTGGCCCAACGTGGAGAGTACAGAGAAGCCATGGCCGAACTTTGGAAGATGGGATGCCGACCAACACTACTATTTCCAGCCAGACTTTCTATCAGGTCCAAAGATGGAGCGAGAAAGAAGTTTGGGTCGGCTACTGAGGCGGAGAACTACCTGAAGGAGGCACGGGGTGACCCAGAAGCTAATGAGAATGCTTCCTAACGACGTGGGTGCCGCGCGTTGTCCAAGCTAAATTGACCAAGCTATGGGACTTTCATTGTGGCAAGCTAAGCTAAGTAACAAGTTTATGTTGAATGGCCCTCAGACTGTTCGATTGGGCTGATGTACCATGGACAAATGCTAACAACTGTATTGCATTAAGCTAGCCCTCATGTTATGACCATCATCTATCCGATCAGGCTAACGGGACACGTGCGTGAGCTAGCAAACTGTATTGCATTGAGCTAGCCTGGCTATGTTAGCTCATCTTTTAAGCTAGCAGATTATAGCCTATGTATTTCATTAACTCATTGAGCGCCACGCTCTTTCCCCATCTATACTGCCTGGCGCCAGCTTTTTTCACGATATTTCACGATCTTTGCGGAGCTATTGTATATTCTATATTATACCTATGGAGACAATAGTATGGCTCATTTGACAGACACTATTTATAGTCCAACATGTAAAAAAGAGTTCGCTTCTACATACCCTCGTTCGTTCACAATCCCAAAATAAACATTGCCCCATTCCAAAATAATCCAGGCTGGTTTTCTAGATTGTGAGATAAAGTGTGTTTTGTGCAGCGTATGCGCAAATCTCGCGGCTGCTCGCTTGAAACCTATATTATTGCCAGGTCAAAGGTAAACACATGACCTTATCCGACGCTGAGATCATACAGACGCATGTTTTATGATGGAGTTTCGGTAAAGTACACGTAAAACAGACGTTACCTTTGTTTTAGAGGTACTCCAACTGTATTGCATTAAGCTAGCCCTCGTGTTATGACCATCAAACTGTTCAATCAAGCTAGAGGAACACATGCGTGCGTTAGCGAACTGTATTGCATTAAGCTAGCTAAACTGACTATGTTAGCTCCGGGTTCGCCTTTTAACTCATTCACGGCCAACCACGACTATAGTCGGGTTATCTCGCCAACCGTTGAGCGCCAAAACCCGAGTATAGTCGGGTTTTCGATCGTTTATTGTTTTTTCTTTTATTCGATTTTTTTATTCTATAGTCTATACAGTCTCACAGACCTCGGTGTTACCATTGGAACTCATTCTGAGACCGCAAGAGTGCAATACCGGCCAAATCCTACTAGGTGGCAGTATCGCCTACCCTTTGAAACCTTATTTCACACTGTGTGTTACATTGTATATGGTCCGGGTGGAGAATTTAGACCAAGCCAAGTGAATCGCTTCATCCAAGCACTTTGAAACGCGTTCAGCACACTCCATGCATAATTTGTGCCAGTTCATGTCAGGGAACCGATGGACATCAATACTGGAAATCACGATCAGACAATTGGAATATTCTTTTTGGGATACCTCCTAGTAAAGGTAAGGACTATATGACATCAATCCTACTTTGATCAAACAATGATTTCGCAACGATCAACGTATACTATGTAGTATTAATAAAAAATGCCGTTGCTGATGATCAGAGCATCAAAAAACCATAATACCTATTATATACCTTTGATTTGGAAATAGTAACGTGTCCAGGCGAGCAACGCGAACGCCTTTAGCAAAATTCACATATTGCTCCATAACGCAGCTTCCAGGAATTAGCCAGGATCACTCTGAAACTATACAATATTCACCACGGGATAACACGCAAACGTATACATGAAAAAATTTACTATTTTTTACATGTCGGACGAGGGATAGTGACTGTCAAATGAGCAATAGTATTGTCTCCATAGCTATAATATAGAATATAGATATAGCCCTGCAAACATCGTGACGCACGGTGAAAATCCCTATCTTTTAAAGCGTGGCCCTTTGACTACAAGGATGGATAAAACGGCTGGCGCTGAAAGTGTTAAGCTAGCGTATTATAGCCTAGCGACTTTGACTTCGATGTGCAGGCTACTTTTATTACAATGACCCATGGTAGAGGGATAACGGTCACTATATTGAGGCTGAACTAGATCAATTGATTTCCTCCAATTGTGACCTTCAGACTGTTCAATTGAGCTAGATGAGCCGCACGTGCGACTAACCAAACTAGCGGGGGGTGTTGGTCCCCGGTTCGTGTTTGGGGCTGGCGGATTATGTTGGGCTGAGCTGTTCGCTCGCCCATCAGCCTAATGTTTTTTGATATGCAAGCTACAATGGCTGATGTGCTCTGGGTAGGTTGATGGTGGACGGCCCACCATCAACCTACCCAACATTGTACCGCCTCAATGTGGTCCTCCGGTACAGTATGCGCTGTGCACCGAACGATTGCAACGTTACGGAACCTTTTTTTGCAGAACTTAAATCCCCCCGTCCCAAATATAACGTGCACAACTAACCGGATGTTGTTTGTTCATCCCACGCAGCCACGCAGCTACACTGAACGATAGCTGTAATTCAGCATAGCATATTAGCCATAGTATGGCGGGTGCAACTAACTGACAAGCCAGAGCTAGAAGATGCTCCCACAACATTCAAGTCTCCCGTTTGGGATAATTTCGGATTCCCAGTTAACGACAGTAATGGACAAAGACGGGTGGATCGCACAAAAGCTACGTGCCGGCTAGCCCCTTTCGTGACTGATGCAAGCCTTGCATCACAGTCACGAAAGGGGCTGCGTGCCGGCATTGTTCAACTTTATTGCAAACTTTATCACGCATTTGAAACGGCATCACCCGAATGTGAATATCACTGGTACAAGGAAGAAACAGACCCTAGTGCAAACCCAGCTCCCCGTGGCATTCAAGCAGCATCTCGCTATTAATTCAGACCGGGCCAAAGCAATAACAAACGCCATAGGTGTTTTTATAGCAGCAGATCTGCAACCATACTCCGTTGTCGAGAACACAGGGTTTAAGCACATGTTAAAAGTAATAGAGCCCCGCTACCTAGTTCCCTCTCGTCCGTATTTCAGCCAGCAGCAAGTCATACCAGCTCTGTATAAACAAGCACACGCTACAGTTGTCCATGACTTATCCAAGGCATCTGCTATATAATAATCTTCAGATTTACTTTAAGTGTTATTAGTAGGTTACAGCAGTAAGCCTTAGTTTGCTCAGTAAATTATGGCCAATTCGTTTTATATTGTTTAATACAGTTAACTAAATAAATAGATGGGCGCCCCAGTGGCGAACCACATAGCGCGCTCAGCCGCGACACGGCCGACCCGGGTTCGACTCCCGAACCCGTCGTTATTTGCCGAATGTCTTCCCCCCACTCTGTCTCCCATTCCTCCTCTGTCTCTCTCTACTGGACTGCCCAGTAGCAATAAAGCGATAAAACGCCAAAAAATGTATCTTAAAAAAAAAAATAGATAAATGAAAAGCAATTTTTTGTTTTGTATTTCTGTTTTGTTGCGTGTCTAAATTGGTACCTGGGTAATTGTTCTTCCTCCAGTATTAACACATTCTGTGCCAAAAACGACATATTATGTTTCTGCCCGACAAGCGTTAAGTGCCAGAAACGACATATTACGTTTTTGGATCGTTTGATCTTTTTACTTTGATCCCCGCTCTACAGACCTGCCGGGAGCAATCTGCATCATTTAGGCACGTCCCCACACATTAGAACTGCAATGCTGATCGACTATCACCAGGTGGCAGTATCATCCGTGTCTGAACTGCAATGGCTTGGGGCTGATAGTCAGCTTCACTTTCATTTCTCCTCGGTTAGTGGCCCCTCCTTCTGCTGGAACAGAAATTCACAGTGCTTGCCTCGGAATTCCGTTGCATAAGCGTATTTGACCATCGAAACGAGTATAGACATATACACTGGTAATCGCGATGGCGATGCGATCACTTGCAATTATTCTTCTTGGAATACCTTTTGGCTAAGGTATGGTACATTCTATGTCTATTTGACCGAATCTGAAACGTGTTTTTCTAACGATCACAGTTCTGCGTTTCACCGGACGAAAAACATGGTTGGCAAACACGATCAGAGTTTTGAGTTAAAATGACCCCCCCCCCCCCCCTTTTATGATTTTGTGATGGTATATATATACATTTCATATACCTTTGATTTGGGAGTATTTGGGGTTTCATGGGATCAGCCAGAATGGTTTGGGTTTATTGCACATAACGCGTTTTATCTCGCGATCTATGAAAAAAGACTGGATTATCTTGGAAATGTGCGCTGTTTAGCATGTAATAAACTACAAACTACAGCGTGTGGAAACAAACTATTATTCCCATCTTGCACTACAAGTAACATTTGTCAAAATGAGCCACACCATGTCTCCACCGCTGTAATACAGAACACACATACAGCTTCGCAAACATAGTGAAACGACCGCGGAAACGACTATAAGGTTGGCACCCTCACAAGGGTATATTACAGATGGACTGGACCTCTCGGGACCCGCATTCCTCTATCCTTGCTTGGCTGCTGTGGTATGTTGGCATATACACAGACAGATACGACTATGGCTAATTTGAACACACTAATCTGGAACACGGGGGGTTAAACACACCTCATAAACGCACCAGTGTCCTGGGTCTGTTGAGGAAAATAATAGATTTGACTCTTCTTAATGAGACCCACCGCATGGGGACTGATGTAGCAAGACTAGCAAACCGGTTCTATCATGTAAAATCCTCCTCCTCCGCGAGCAACAAAACAAGAGGTGTCGCTATTGTGACAAGATCTTTATAAGACAATCACTAGGATAATGTTGGAACTCCATGATTACGCCTTTATTGTGGGGGGTGATTTTAATACGTGTTGGGACTCAACGATTGACAGATCTGGAACCTCGACACGCGATCAAAAGCAATCCTCCGCTGCCCTTCGGGCCTGGGCCCGCAATACTGGCCCAACTGATCTATCGCGCCTAGTTACCTTAAAGGACTTTTCCTGTCTCTCTGCCAGACATAAGACTTTGTTCAGGATTGACTACTTATTCTCTTCTCCCAATCTATTAGACAGCTTTGATGTCTCTCTATTACCCATGGCCCTCTCCGATCATAAAGGTATCGCTTTCACAGTTTGGTAAACTGACCACAAGGGCCCCCAGATGGCGATTTAATTCATCACTACTAAAAAACAAAGACTTCTGCACTGAATTCAGAGAAAAACACAGAATTTGTGAGATTTTATATTAACACAGTAAAGGACCCTAGAATATTGTGGAACTCAGTGAAGGGTTTTATCAGAAGCCACACCACCCTTTTCGCTTCCAACTTCCGTAAAGCACGGTTATCTAAGCTTGAACATTTTTAAACCTTGTACGCTGACCTATACACTGCGCTACAATTTAACTACAATAAACAAACAAATACACAGCGGAAAATCGTCAAAAAAGAAATAAACTATTCTTAGACAGCGTTCCAAATTTTTTATGCACAGAACGAGACAGAATTACTACTTCCATGGGGCTAGACCTAGTCACTTACTCGCAATGACAATCCGTGCTAGCGATACATTGTCAGATATTCCTTCAATCAGAACCCAACAGGGGGAGTTAATGACAGACTCAAAAAAGATTAATGACACCTTTAGATAATTGTATTCCCATCTATATAGTTCAGGAGTCACTTTTGATCAATCGAAATTTGAGGTGTTTACCAGCGGACTTGAACTACCGAGGATATCTGAAGAGGAGGCTGGGGAATTGGGGAGACCGCTCACTCTTTTAGAACTCAAAGACACAATTGCTGAGATGCAGAGGGGCAAAGCACCCGGCTGTGATGGAATTCCACCCAAACTATACCTAGCGTTTTGGGAACCACTGGGCCCACTATTGCATGAGATGATTGAACACTCCATTGAAAAAGGGGGATTCTCGAGGGATGTAAATATGGCTCTTATTTCTCTACTACTTAAGAAGGACAAGGACCCAAACGACTGTGGTAGCTACAGACCCCTAAGTCTCCTCAGTGCCGACCTCAAAATATTTACCAAAGTCCTGGCCCGTCGTCTACAAAAATAGCACACTAGTACACTGTGATCAAACCGGCTTTATTCGGGGACGCTTAGCCGTGGATAACCATAGAAGATTATTACATCGACACTAGTAAAGACAATATAACTCCAGCCACAATCCTATCTTTGGATGCCATGAAGGCCTTCGATAGACTGGAATGGTCACATCCATGGACGGTACTGGAGGCTATGGGACTGGGAAAGAAGTTTATTCATATGATTAAAGTGCTTTACGCCACCCCATCAGCAAGGATAATGACTGGATAAATCTGCTCCCCTCTCTTCCCAGTCTCTAGGTAGGGTTGTCCTTTGAGTCCCGGACTTTTCGCGCTTTCCCTGGAACCATTAGCTCAATTTATAAGACAAACGGAAGAAATCGTTTAACAATCAAAGATACCCCACACAAAATTGCTCTTTATGCGGACGACTTACTGATTTTTATGCAGGACCCCTCCCAATCAGCCACAAACTTACTTACGATAATTGACGAATTTGGTGAACTATCAGGCTTCAAAATCAATTGGCCCAAATCTGCTTGTCTACCCCTTAATGAATTGGCCAGAGCTGTGAACCTGCTGGCGGATATCCCCATAGTTGAACATAGTTTTAAATACCTCTGCATCGAGATTTTCCCCACGCTGAGTCAGACTGTTAGACACAATTATACAGGCACGTACAACAATATACTTCAGGATCTCAATAGATGGTTGAGCCTTCCCAACTCGCTACAAGCCCGAGCATCCATAATAAGAATGAATGTACTACACAGAATAAACATTGTTAGCTCAATGCTCCCCTTAACCCCCCCCCCCCACCCCCCACCCCAATCCACTATTGGCGCAAGATACAAGCTACAATATCTAAGTTAATTTGGAACAACAAACGACCATGAATCAAAAGAACCACCACTCAATGTAGGAAACAGGACGGGGTCTAGCAATCCCCGATTTTAAATTATATTTCTGGTCCTTCTCACTAAGACCCCTGATTAACTGGTTTGATCCCGGAATTGCTGTGTCGTGACGTGCAGCAGTCTATCCACAAAGATTACAAGATATAATATACTGCAACACCCCGATTAGAAAATGTAAATTACAATTCGGTCCTATCATCTCCCATGTGATTCAAACATGGCGTAATGCACAGAGGTCTTGTACTAACAAGTGCCCATGGCACCTCAACTCTCCAATATTTCATAACCAACAATTACTTGTTGGGCATAAACCCATTAACAACCCTCAGTGGCAAAGGAACGGAGTCCACACTCTGGGGGATGTTTATGATAAAACCGGCCTTTGCACGTTTCAAGACCTAAGAGATTTTTATGACCTTCCCGGCGCATTATTTTACTTTTACTTACAGCTAAGGACAGTGCTCAAGGCGCATGGGGTTCCGTGGGCTCAGCCGCAACATCCACACCCTTTTTTTTTTAAACTCATCGGTGACAGAACAACCTCAAGGGGCTTTGTTTAAGATTTCTATACACTCTTACTCAAGTCCACATACAAGAACCTATCATTAGACAGTTTGGCGAGAGGACATTCCAGAACTGGACCCTGAGTTTGATTGGGATGATGTCTGGACTAATATCACATTGGCTTCCCGTAACCCTAATCACCAACAAATACATTTTAATTATATTCATAGGATGTATCTCACACCTAGGAAACTGTGTATGATGGGTTTGGTGGCTGACTCCCGGTGCACCCTGTGCGCTCTGGGGGCCACTGGCACTTATATTCTGGGAGTGTCCACCGGTGGCTCGATTTTGGAAATCCATAACCACTAAACTTTCGGACATATGTAACCTGACAATTCCACTTTACTAATCCTAAATGATATCTCACTGCTACCAGCTTCCATACAACAAAAAAGACTCATTCTAGCGGGAGTTACAGCAGCCACAAATATTTATAGCCATGAGATGGAAACAACTCGAAACACGTACAACGATCAATTGGGCTTTGACACTCTTGGATGTAATTTATATGGAGATCTCCACTGCTCGGGTGATTGGAGTTAGGGAATCCAACATTGAGTTGTGGGCCTCAGCGGCTGAGAAAGTAAAAGCCATGATCTAAAAGCCATGATCTAGCAGCGAGGCGGGGTCGGGATGTTGGTCCTGAGGGGTCCTGGGGTGGGGGGGAGGTAAACGCCTCAAATTTCGATTGATCAAAAGTGACTCCTGAACTATATAGATGGGAATAAAATTATCTAAAGGTGTCATTCATCTTTTTTGAGTCGGTTGTTAACTCCCCCTGTTGGGTTCTGATTGAAGGAATATCTGAAAATTGATCGCTAGCACGGATTCTCATCGCGAGTAAGTGACTAGGTCTAGCCCCATGGAAGTAGTAATTCTGTCTCGTTCTGTGCATAAAAAATTCGGAACGCTGTATAAGAATAGAGTTTATTTCTTTTTTGATTATTTTCCGCAGCGTATTTGTTTGTTCATTGTAGTTTAAAATTACTATATATATTTTTTTATCTACTTTTTCTCCCCATTTTTCTATTTTTCTCCCTTCCCCAATTTCATATTGTCCAATTCTACCCTCCCCTGTCTCGAACGTTGGTAGGCCATGCCTTCCACAAGCCGGCTGCAATGTGGACGAAGCCTTGCATCACGTGTTCCCTCCGGTACTCGAGGAGGCAGCCGTCGCATCTTTTCACCTGCACAGCGCGATCTCTCAGCGGCGAGGGTCTGCGTGGGAGGGACACGCCGCCCCCGTCGCTTCCTGATTCTACTGCTCAGGCGCACCAACCGACCTGTAGGAGTCGCTGTCCACAACGTCCAATCCCCACCCACCAGCTTCCCACCCCCTAATACTGCCAATTGTATTAGTATGAACGACCAGCCAAGCTGGTAGCAACGCCGAGAGCTGGGCTCGAACCCAGCATCTCCTGCGTTGGTGGCGAGCGCCTTGCCCACTGCGCCACCTAGCCGCCCCTTTAAAATTACTATCTGATAGACGTCTCATAACTTCCTTGTGGGTGGTGACAACTTTTCTGAGCCAATGGGCGCTTTGCGCAAACCAGAGCAAGTCGTTTCCCATCATGCATGAGGTCGAGCAGTCGGCTGAGAGGTACTGCGTCGCCTAGCCCTGAAGATTGGCCCTGAAGTGCCTTGCTCCCGTGAGATTTCCGTGGCTTGCACAGTCAGATTTCCAGAGCAAGTCGGATGACATTCTAACCGCCATGCAACGCGCTTGGCAAGGCAGTAGTCAAAACTGCGCAGGCCTAGCTAATCTCAAACAAGCCTAATGACACTCCTTTATAAATGCGCTTAGTTACCACCAAATCTGAAGACGTAAATAGCGTCGCTTTAACTGCGTGTGGCAATTAGTGCCGATCTTTGTGAATTGGAGTGTATCTGCGATGAGGCTCATTTGCATAGAAAGGGGCACATGTTCCGCCCATATTACCTCATTTAAATACCCGCAAATACCACCGACGCACCGAGACGCAATGCTGAGGGCAACGCAGTTACCACCGCATTTCACCCTTTGTGCTTCCTTTGTGAATAGCAAACCGTGTTTCAGAGCTATTTGCACAGGCATAGCGTTAGAAAAAGCTGCGCAATCCCTTTGTGAATTCGCCCCATAGTAGACAATGATAATACCCATAGTAGCCAATAATAATGTTCATGGTAGACAATGATAATACTCATAGTAGCCAATAATAATGTTCATAGTAGCCAATGATAATGCTCATAGTAGACAATGGTAATACCCATAGTAGACAATGATAATACCATTAGTAGCCAATAATAATGTTCATAGTAGCCAATGATAATGCCCATAGTAGACAATGATGATGCCCATAATAGACAATGATAATGCCCATAGTAGACAATGATAATGCCCATAGTAGACAATGATAATGCCCATAGTAGACAATGATAATGCCCATAGTGTAGAACCATGATATAGATAGAAAGACAGTCAAAAAGGCAAATAAAAGTATAGAACAATAGAACGAACAGACATATACAGGACATGCTCATCCGCTCAGTGTACAACATCCCACCTGTAGGTTCCTGACTTTATCCGAGACGTTTTCCTGGGACATGGTCTGATCTGGACTGGGTTCAGTCACCGGATCCTCTGGGATGAAGATGCTGTCGTGAGAGAGAGCTCGAGACCCAATGGGATTCAACTCCCTGCAGACGAGCGAGGGTGGCTTTATTACAGATCGCCATTGTAGTCATTCATTGACTCACTCGTCCGTCCGTCCATCCATTCATTCATTCATTCTGTGTCGGGTGTAGTATACAATAAATAATTTCACACTAAACGAACAGGTGACCTTTCTACAGACACACTTTAACTCTACCAATAAAGGCTAAAACATATTTTATCTTGTACATTACAGCAGAGCAACTCCATTATCTCACCAGGCCTTGAGATCTCAGTGAAAAAAGCTCTCCTGAATAAATGGAGACCCAGAGAGTTAAATCAAGTAAAGTCAAATGATGCCAGGTCATGATGTGATGCTTTCAGTGTTTTAGAATAGTCTTATACTGCTGCTGAATTAGGCTGGCTTGCTCCAAGGGATTAAAGTCAAGATGTTTTCAGACCCGTTGGAAGTTGAATTATTAATTAAGACCTGTGTTTAGGGCTTTGTGTCAGCGGTAAATCACCAAAAAGAACAGGAGGGTACAGCTCAACCACGCCGTAGAGAGCACGGATAAAAAATGTATGACGTGTAAAAATGTAATCTGATTTTACCGGCTCAAAGGTTACCTCAGATTTGGATTGGTCTCCTCATCACCAGAGACGACTCCGTTGCACACTTCCCCGGTGGAGGAACTGGCCTTCAGCGCCGCCGCGTCGAAGTCCCTGTCCGACTGCCTCTTCTTCCTCTTTCCAAAAAGACGCTTGAAGGGCTGGAATTTGCCCTGCCGTCTCCTCTCTGTCAGCAAAAGAAATAAGTGATAACAACAGCTGCCCACAATCATGTCGTTAATCTTTATATCACACTATTAGGCCAGCTGACAGGTGTTAGGAGTGTGTGTGTGTGTGTGTGTGTGTGCTTTGCCGTGTTCACGTCATAGAGACTAAATGACAAAAGTGATCGACTGAATACAAATGTATTCATTAAAAGAAATTCAAAAACAACAGATGGAATGATGAGAAAACCTTGGCTCTATATTCATACTTACCCGTGTTTAGCATGAGTGTAAATGAGACAAAGAAGAATGATGAGGGCTACCTCACAATCAATACCCAAGAGCTTCTTATTGAACATCTCGAAACTGATCAGATCCTTCGATTATTGGCTGGCTATAGGTAAAGATAGGATTCTCGCGTGAGAGAAGAAGTAGACATGTTCCCGTGGAGGTTTTTACGCACCATTGTTAAGCTCAAAGCCCTTCTCTCCCCTGCAGACATTCAGAGAGTTATCCACACTTTCATCTCGTCTAGATTAGACTACTGCAACTCTCTCTATATAGGTATCAACCAGTCTTCCCTGTCCCACCTACAGCTAGTACAAAACGCCGCTGCCAGACTGTTGACCGGAACCCGTAAGAGACCACTTCACCCCTGTCCTTGCCTCCCTTCATTGGCTTCCAGTACGCTACAGAATAAATTTTAATGTTCTCCTGTTTGTTTTTAAAGCCCTTAATGGTCAGCCCCCCTACTACATCTCAGACCTCCTATCCCCCTATTCCAACACCAGGTCCCTCAGGTCAGCCGATCAGAGGCTCCTGACAGTCCGGAGGTCTAACCTTAAGCTCAGGGGGGGCCGTGCCTTTTCTGTCGCAGCCCCTGAACTGTGGAACAGCATCCCCACCTCCATTAGGCTTGCTACCTCGACAGATGCCTTCAAATCTAGACTCAAAGCCCACTTCTACTCATTAGCATTTCCCGATTTGCACTGACTCATGCCCTGTTTGCTTGTGTGTCCTCCTGTATAACTGAGATGTGATTGTTGTCTAGATGTATCTATGTGTATCTACCCTCTGTACAGCACTTTGGTTGACATGTGTCATGTTTAAATGTGCTCTATAAATAAATCTGATTAATTGAAAGCCCAACTGTATCTACTAAGTAGTAAATATTATCAAGCCACAAAATGATGAACTGAACTGACCTGAACATAAGGTTCAGCAGGACATGGGCTGATTTCATTCAATCTTAAGATTATACCTCATGAAATTAAGTAATTCCGCCACCAACAAACATACATACTATACAGTATTTATATAAAATCAACATCAAACACCGTAAGGCAGGAAATATTTCAGGACATTATGCTCACATTATGACAATGTTTCAAGGAAGAGAATTAAGCGCCCAACTGTCATCTCTATGATCAATACCGGAGATGGCTAATCAATACTCCAATATGATTAACACACTCACAAGTAAACACCGGAATATCTAATGCAAAACAAAGCCAGGTGGACTCTCATATTCATATGCATATCTTGCCACATAATGACACATATCAGTATGCCAGCTTGTTGTTGTTCATCACTCATTTACAAATAAGCCATTTCGTACTGTAACTACCGCTGTCAAATGATACCAATTAACTGCCTTAGAAATGGTTATACGATGCTTAGAAAGCAGGAGATTCAGTTAACCTACCTAATCAGTGAATGCAGCCGAACCATTCTACTGCTAAACAAATCATAACTTCAGTCATTCATGAGTGAGTCATGGCCTCAAAGCATTTTCCACGACAGCGATCCACTTATGATACTAAGTTTGGGCTTTCTGTTCATATCTGCATTTCCTCATCATCTCTCCTTGCCAGCAAGTTATAAACTCTGTCATATAAGCTCAACTTTCCCATGCGTACAGGAAAGAAACTCCTCCTCAACGGTTTCCTTGATGACATGAGGTCATCTGCATACTGTTTATAACTGTACTAGTATCTACACACAGATATCGCTCTGCAAGCTTTCTTATGTTGTAGCCCATAGATCAAGGTCCTCAGTCATTATCAACTAGCTCTTGTCATGTTTCAAATCTCTTAATGACAGCATGATGTAATGTCTAACTACCAGTGTGAGGGTGTTGTACAGAGTAGCCTACATTTTGAGTGCTTCATCATAAGTATGGGGTTAAGTGTGGACATGGGGAGTGGTATGTTTCGCTAAGCCACTGGTTCTCAACATGGGGTCCGGGACCCCCAGTGGTCCTTGAGGAGGTTCCAGGGGGTCCCCAGCCAAATGAGTAGTTAAACTTTTACTAATATTCTATTCATTAGAAGTTAACACAATGCAAGAACTATGATTATGATTATTGGTTTCACTCTCTCCATGGTTCTCTCCCCTCCCACAGTATAGGCCAGGGATTCTTACAGTTTTGATGACTGAGTGCCAATTCAGGGACCCCAACAATGGGTTGAGGGCAGAAAAAACATAACACAAAATAATTCCTAATGACTAGCTAACGTACGTGCAATGATGATGTAATCTGTCTCTTGAGTAGGCATCTTGCAAGACATACATGACTCGCAAGATGCCTAGTTGTCATGCAACCAGTAGCCTAGCAAGCTTTCAACAAACTGCCATTCCTAACTTGACAGTTTAGCCCAGGGGGCACAGTTTTGGCACAACCCTGACAGTTTTTCCCTTCTTAAAAGCAAAGTACTGTGTGATGTTGTAGGTTGGTTTAAAACTGTAATAGAACCGGACCCAATTTAACACATGCATTTACACGTTAACTACTGATCGCGGGCTGCCAGAAACGTTCCCAAGGGCTGCCATTGACCCATGGGCCGCACTTTGAGAATGCCTGGTATGGAAGTCTGAATTCAATTTAGTATCTACACACAGATATCTTCTCAGATAGTCCCTGGGACAAGAAGCCTATCAAATGGGGGTCCACAGCTACATATCAATCAACATTGCATTATGCAACTGTCTTGTCTGTCTGTGAATGTCTGGATGCGTATGTATTGTTTCTGTCTGTCTATTTGTGTGTCTGAGTGTTTGTGGGAGGTCCGATGGGTGAACTAAGTGGGTGAGGTTACAAAGCTACTCTACACCACTGCGGAGACAAGCCTGTGGATATCCCTTTCAGAGCTATAAGTAGCACCCAGTGTGGGATTTCACTCTGCATGTTGCTCTGCTCTAGGTGCATTATGGGAAATTATACAGTAACTAAATTTCCACGCATGCATCCCTGACTCTGAAATGTGTCTGTGTGTTTCTTTGCGTGGGTGAGTAGAGGAGTTTAACGGCTGTGTTTATTTCAGTTCTAGGCTTTTTATTTTATTTATATACACAGCATGTTGACTGCCAAAGAACAGAATTTACTTAATTTCTTAAACGAAAGCATTCATTACATATAAATTAGATTAAATAAGCACTGTGCATAGATTAATCTAGCATAAGACATTGTGCGCTCGTTTATCTAAGAGGATTGTGTCCTTGTGTTGAATGTGTCCCTCTGACCCCTGGCCATGTAAATCACATCAAACAATCAATAGATCAGTCAGCTTGGACTACACTGCAGTGTCAGTCTTAACCACATCAATAACACTGTTACTGATCTACAGTTTTTTAACTTACATTGTGTAATGTTTTATTGGTGGCTTGACTTGAAATTGGAAACCAGTTATTTTCTATATATGGGAGTAATAATAATAATAATACATCAGATTTATATAGCGCTTTTCCAAATGCTCAAAGCTGCAGTAGTCAGTAGAGGTCAATAGAGTCATTCGAAAGATTAAAAAAAATTATTTTTGGGGTTCAGTGGGAATACAGTAGGTTCCTACAGAACACTGGTGTATGAAGGGACTAAAAAAACAAACCCCACAGTACAGAACCTATGCTGCGCCTCTTAACTTGTGATATCGAGGTCAACCGGGTGACTCTATTCCTCTCTCATCTCCCCATCAGACCCTCTCTCACTCTATCCGTCTGAGCATTAGCGAGTGATATTATGGCGCTATTGATGTCCTATTTCCCCACAGCATGCTCCCTCGTCATCAGCCCCGTCCGCCGCTTCTGCTCCTGTTTGCCGGCCCACAATTCCACAGCCCTCGGCCTGCTCACACGCTCATGCGTGAAACCGGAAAGGACACTCTTTTTGCCGTGCGGACCACTCAGCAAGCACTCCACCTAGCCCAACGCCAGGGTTAACTCTCAAGACTCACTGCTCCTTGCAAGCGTGCTCGCACGCACACACACACACACACACACACACATACACACACACACACACACACACACACACACACACACACACACACACACACACACACACACACACACACACACACACACACACACACACACACACACACACACACACACACACACACACACACACACACACACGAGCAGCTAATAATGCCATAATTTTGCTGACAGCACAGTAAGCTAACATTACAGAAAATAAATACTATCCATAATGAAAACTGCTGTTCATGAAAGCAGAGACTTCTGCTGTTCTCTCTGATTTATGCACTAATTTCAATTACTGTGTTGTTATGTAAGGAAAGGACTTTGTCCTATTCCATCTGGTGTTCGGCCCCAAATTTCTGGGATGCCAATTCACACAAGACTAATATTATCAGATGACCTCTGTGTTTGCCAAATTATAGTTGGTAATTAGCACTGGAATTTTCTACTTTACAAATGTACAGACATGATAGATTTGCACGGGATTTAGATCACAGATGACCTAGATTATTACAAATTACATAGGTAATATGCTACTAGTGCTGTGATGGACATGGCAGATTTGCAACACATCCAGTGATTTGTAATCATTGCGGGTCGTCTGTGATTTTAATCCAGTGTAAATCTGCTAACTCTGTCATTTGTAATGTGAAAAATCCATCGCAAATTTACCCACCGTAATTTGGTGAAGACAGAGGTCCCCTGATAATACTACTACTGATAATACTTCTTCCCCTCAGCTGTCACCTTACTGAACTCTGCACCACGGTGACAGTACCCCCCTCCCCACCCCCTGGACCCCCATCCCCTCAACCCCCCACTCAACCTACTCCAGACTCTGTCGAACTTTCAACTCTATACTCAATTCCATACTTATCTACTGCTTACACTGCCTACACCTGTCTTACACTGTACTCATGCCTACCTTCATTATACTACCTATATCCAACCTATAGTTTATTCATATAACACTGTATAATAACAATGTATAACAACACTGTATACACATATATCTATATGTATATAAACATACCTACTCGTATTATTTAAATTCATAGTGTATTCATACTCGTACCACTGTGTATATATAATACTGTACATATATTAATTTAGCATATTTACTCTATAGCTTTCTCCTATATACTCCATACTGTATATACACATGTTATACTGTATACTATAATGCACTTCACTGCTCCGTTGCACTCTGGATAGATGCCAATTTCTAATCTCTAATCTCTAATCTAATATTAATCCAGCGTGAAACAAGCTCCTCTGTTATTAATTTGTGTTTGGCAGCAGCAGTAGAATCAATAAGGAAGGGTTTTGGGTGCATTTTCAGAGCGAATCAAAGCTGACGCAGCTCAGAATGGAGAACAATACGGCCGCTTTGTGCGAGAAATGTGTTTTTCCCATCTCACAGCCGACTGTATCCAGTTCATTCTATTTCACCTCTCTGGATTGTCATAGATTTAATTCATCATTGAGGAAATTATTATTTTTTCTCAATGTTTTGCTTCAGGCATTTTACATTGTTTTATGAATTAATTGTAAGTGCCATTTGAAACAATGACGTTAGATCATGTTAAATTTGCACACCCCAATAGTAAAAATCTTTGGGGCACGTGAAGTTCAATCTCGGGACACTTTGGTAAAAATGTATCTTGAAATCCTTGTCAGGGGGGTAATTCTCCATCACTGTGGGTCCCCAGTTATACTAGTCCAGTGTGAACAGGGCTTCAGTCGCTGATTCACGATATTATCTTCACTTTAAATCGTCACTATATGTTTTCACGTATAGTCTCTTCATCAAATTCCATTATCAGACTGAATGTGGTGATAAAACAAAAGCTCCTGAATTAGGGAAGGAAAATACCTTGAACAAGTCGAAAACATTGGCACACAACACACAACGGACGCATATAATAGCCTCTGTAAATCTTTACAATGTGAAATCCATCACCACACACCACCATGCAGTTCTTAAAGAGACAATACAAAAAGAACAATACAACAAGGTAAATAATGGACTCTTTTTATCTCCATGATGTTACCAGTATGTCTATTTTGAACACTGTCTCTTTAAGCCCAAGTCGGAAAGCACTCTTTTTTTCCTATTTACCTGGGCCTTTGGATACGGTTACCTCTAAATGCGTGTCATGCTTAGTTTCCCTGGCGTCCGTTGCCATGGTCACTGCACACCTTGTCTGTGGTGAGAAAAGAAGGGAGTGAACGCAGGGGCACGTTATCTGCTTTATTGCAAGAGTGTGAGGGGGCAAGAGCTAAGGCCTTTCTTTGACAGAGGAGGAAGAGAGAGGAAGCCATTGACAGCGCAGGGTACACCGAGAAGGGGGGAAACATGAGAGTTCAGTAAAAGGTCACTGCTGCCCATTAACTGAAACGCCAGAGCTGCAGTTTGACTTCCACACGTCTCACTTCTTTCACCTTAAAACGTCAAAGGGAAGCAACTGCTTTCACTGTCTTCAACTGCCCTACACTGTAATCATAATAATAATAATAATAATAATAATAATTATCTTAACTACCCACCTCATACTCTCTACCCATATACTATGATAGCATGTACATTTATAAATATTTTCCACATATAATACGTACACATATATATATATGTCTGAATATACCTGCATATAATCCTTCTATATACCTACTTATAGACCTGCATATAACCCATATAACTGATAGCATGTACAATAATGCTGTATATACTGTATATATATAATTATTCTTACCGTGTATATATATCCACACCTGTCATCTACTGTGTGTACATACAGTACCTGCACATAATCCTTTTACATATCTGTGGATACTATATCTATATCTGTACATATCCCTAACTAGTTACGCTGCTGGCCAGTATGACTACTACCATACTGTCTTTATACCTGTATCACTGTACATATTAATATTACAACTATGTACATACATCGGATTAGCACTAGCCACTAACCAGTAGTACTAATCTATATATTTTATACCCAGTTTAATCATCTGTACATTGTATATTACTATTGCACTTTACGGTTACATTTGCACTCTGGTTGGATGCCAAACGTCATTGTACTGTACTTGTGCTGTATAATGACAATACATTTTAATCTAATCTAATCTAAACTAATGTAATCTAATCTAAAGGCACAACGAACCCTCTGAGACAACAGTGTAATGGTTTGTTCTTGATGTACAATCACTGGTCTTTAAAGAAACCAGGCAAACATCTTACATAACAAATAACGGGGGGGGGGGGGGTCACTATGGTTCCTATATTACTGAGATTTTGCACAGGTAAACAAATCCTGAGTTCTACAGCTACAGCAGCAGAGAGCCTGCTCGGTCTTAACAGGATGCTGAACCTCCGTGTTCAAGGAAGCCTCATCATCTTGTCACCATGTCTCAGTCTAAACATGCTTTTTCTAAAGACTAAAGTGGAGTTAGTAACTGAAGCGAGACCAAATAACCCCCTGATGCTAAAGAATGCAAACAAACATCCATTCCCAGAATCCTTGTCCCCTGTCTGCTCCCTGCCACCTATAGGAATGCGGTGTCTTGACAGAGACGTGTTTGTTCATCTCAGCAGAGATATTGCTTTGTTCTCTCTGATCTGGATCCGATTAGAGATCCTTCATACACAGTATGGTCCATCAACGCTTGTCCCAACAGGAAAACCACATGCACTGAAAACCACAAAGAAACCGTTTCCAGGGAATTAAGACCATACTGCAAATAAAAAGCCTTGTAGCTCTTTCTCTCTCTCTCTATTCAGCACTCAACACCAGTCTCACAACATGGCCGAGCCAGAGGTTTTCTGATGTACAGTGGAAATGCATGTAAACAAAAAATACAAGCACTGGGACCGGAAGCCTCGGTCATGTATGATAACGACAGAGTGTGTGAGACAGTACTGAGAGAGAGAGAGAGAGAGAGAGAGAGAGAGAGAGAGAGAGAGAGAGAGAGAGAGAGAGAGAGAGAGAGAGAGAGAGAGAGAGAGAGAGAGAGAGAGAGTGTCCCCAGCAGGATCAGCATGCTGTAGGCTTCCTTCCTGAGGGTGACACGGACTGACAGACCCTCTCAGAAATGTCTCACCCAGAATGGCTCTTTGTCCTTTCCGACTGCTGTCAGCGCAGAACAAGGGGCGAGGCAAGCGGGTTGTGCTAATGACAGTGTGACCACTATCAGTGTGTGTTTATGTATGACAGAGGAGAGAGAGAGAGAGACTGTGTATGATGCCGGTTTACAGAGTGATTAAATTGTCTCTAATATAATATGACAGAGAACACTATGTATGAGCAAAATCACAGACATGGACATGTTTGTGTCTGTCTGTGAGACCGATTGTTTATTTGCATCTTGTGGGTGTGTGTTGAGAGTCGAGTTTGATTGACCGACTTGATGTTGAGCAGGTGTCTGTCTGGTAAGCGGCTGGTGTGTGTGTGTGTGTGTGTATGTGTTGCTGCAGAGGACAGACTTGGGGCGCCGAGCTGCAGATGAGATGAGAGAAGCACGAGGAGCGGCCATGTACCTATATTACTGATATAGGAACAGAAGCAGAGAGAGAGAGAGAGAGAGAGACACAGAGACAGAGAGAGAGAGATATAGATGCCTTTGACAAGGGTACAGCTGCATTATAGTATGGTGGCAGCATAGCACGATGTTGTGTTGCATTGCTGTCCGGCGGTCCAGCAGGTCAACTGCATCGCTCCACTCTGTGACACACAGCTCTGCGAGACGGCGTGACCACAGTCTAATGGTATAGAGATCAATGCTTCTGCGGCGCGATGGGGGTCAGCTGAGCACCATAACTTTAAGGCACAAACAGCCGGGTAGCTGAAGCAGACGGACACGGTGCCGTGTAACAGGTTACCTATTTCGGCCGCACAGCTGGAGAGGGCTGAGCACCACTGCAGTAAAACCTTAGGGAGCATCGATCTGCGCCCTTTTTGCACACTGCTTGTATTACCCAGATGAACGTCGCCGCTGCCTCCTCTGTGGCTTTGGGGAGAAACAAGTGAAATAACATACAGAACACAGGTTTGGGTTTGTTAGGTTGGTCTAGTGTCCGGTATACTAGAGAGTCACGGACAGGATGATGGAGGGTATGGGTTTGGTTATGGGTGACGGGCGGTGAGGAGGCACTCCCTCTGCAGCAGGACTGAATCTACCGAGGTACAGCAGGTTAGTGTGGCGGACAGAAATCGGAAGAATCCATGAATCTACAAAACAAGAGGATTTCAACACCATCCGCGATCGAGGGGTTTAGGTTCCAAAAGTCCATAGGGCTTCTGGAATCCTTACAGGAGTGTTGTCACATCAACCCAACTCTTTGCGTGTCGTCGCCCCCCCCCCCCCCCCCCCCCTGCTTCTTTGCTTTTCTCTGAAGTCGCCACAACCTCACGTTTCCAAGGCAACTAGTTTGCTGAAGACAGACCAACGGAGACATCAAAGGGAAGCAACTGATGTGCCAGGCTTGTCCCTTGCTACTACGTATAGACTTAACTACATGACTGCACACACGCACGCACGCGCACACACACACACACACACACACACACACACACACACACACACAATAGCATGATGGTTCTTGTGGAGTAAGAAAGAGGGGTTCAGGAACTTTAGAGCAAGAGCAAGAATTTGAGCTAAATAGAAGAAGCAAGGAGAGTGTTTGAGAAACACAGAGCATCAATCACATGACAGCTGTTGTGATTGGAGGATCAAGAAGAGAGGGAGGGGTTTGAGATAGGTAAATTACCACTCTGGCCAATGGTGAAGTAATAATGCGTCAGTCTTTAACGCAATGACAACAAACAACAAGACAGAGAGAAGCCTTTTTTTCCACTTAACTGACTTGACCATCTCAAACATTGATATTGTGATTACATGCACATCTTAACAGCTTCTTACTTGTTAATCCTCATTCTATCAAAGGTCATTAAGTACATAATTGTAATGGGCTAAATGCTGACATAGGTGAATAAAGCATCCTTTATATAAAATATATAAACTGTCATGTTATTCGGATACCAGTATTGATATTGCATGCCAAGAGCCCGCCGATGCACTTATTAACACATTTAAAATGACATTATACTGCAAATATACAACACTTTACAACTGCATGTGCTAAACTAAAACACTAAAGAGCCATAGTTCTGGAATTTCTGTACTGCAATGCAAGAAAGCCTTCTTACCTTCTTGCGATCAGCTATGTGCGCGAGGGTATGTGTGTGAGTGGCCGTGTGTCCGTTCCACCTGCCTGCTGTCACTGTGGAACTAGGGCATTACCTGGAGTCAGGTGTCAGAAGCAGAGAGGGCTTGAATGTGAGCGTTTATAGCAGAGAGAGAGAGAGAGAGAGAGAGAGAGAGAGAGAGAGAGAGAGAGAGAGAGAGAGAGAGAGAGAGAGAGAGGGAGGGGGAGAGATAGAGAGAGAGGTGTATCCTCTCTAATATTTATATTTCAATTAAAACTCTGACTTCACGTTCATTTAACAAAAATCTGACTGTGTGTTAAGTGCATGTAGTAACTTTTCCAGCTGAGCGTAGTCATAGACCCCCGAGTCATTACATACACGCTCCTCTGCGGCTTCGAACCTGCGGTGTGGGTTCCTCGGTGCACATGCATGTTGGAGTGGGCGCATGTAGGGTCAGATAGTCACGAGCGAAGGGGAGAAGGTGTCTCCGTCAGGATGGTGGTGGCGGTGCGGTGCTGAGCAAGGAAGAGGTGGGCGTTCCACTGTGTCTGATACAGCTGCTGTGCTGAGGAGGCACAAAGTGACACTTTGTTTTCCCGGCCAGATCGGTAGTCAGCGCAGGAGAACAGAGTGGCATTCATCATTTCCACTGGCGGACACACACAAAGGCGTTCATTGTGAATCAACACAGCAAATGTGTGTTCACACGTGTGATCATAATGTTTTTGTGAGAGCCTCGGCGGCTTAATAATGTCACGGTCAGAACAATTCTGTCATAGGCTGTCTTGTAAGATTTCACTGCCTTCTGAGTGGATTGCAAGGTCCCCATAAAATATGCATTGTGGAGCTAGCGAAATCGTATCATTAAGCTATCACTTTCATTGATCATATTCACACTGTGGCCATTTTGCGCTTATTTCATGCTCAGGTTGGGATTCCTTCTAACAGGGTGGAAAGGAATTCCAACCTGAGCATGACATAAGAGCAAAATTGCCGCCGTTTGAATAATGGTCAATAGCTTACATTTGCAGAATTCCTGGAGGAAAACGACAACTTTATTCCTCCATATCCGGTAGCCTCCAAATATAAAATGTCCAAATAATGTCCTCATTCCATAGCTACATCTGGAAGCATAATAGGTTTGCATCAGCGTTAGGTAGCGTTACCCTATAATAGGGCTGTATAAGTCCCCAAACCCCCCCTGCTTCAGTTTTGGCAGCATCACACTGCAGTCTCACAGGGATATGATAATGATGGGGCTTTTACCGGCCTGGAGGCTGCCTATATTACAGCAGCACAGCACTTCAAAGACAGACTGCTCTCTGACTGTGTGTGTATATAAATAGAACCCCCACACACTTCACAACACACACACACACACACACACACACACACACACACACACACACACACACACACACACACACACACACACACACACACACACACACACACACACACACACACACACACACACACACACACACACACACACACACACACACATAGGAATGAGAGGAGAATAAGTCTAAATCATTCAACATTATGTGAGAGGTATTAGAGACCAAGATCAACAGCCCTCAGCAGCTCTCAGGGGCGGCCACTGCTCGTATAGGCTACTGAGATGTTTCATTCATAGTTCTCATGTAAATGTGTAAACATATGACATCTCTTTAGGCTGGTGATGTTACATGTGCACATTTTACATGCAACTTGGGTCCATGCAACTGACTTGCATCTGAATTGCGGAGTACAACACCCCATGCAACTAAGAAACCAGTATGTAACTTGCACATGACATCATCTGTAACTAAATTGCATGTTGAGTTGTGTAACGCTGGCCTTAAATATGCTGATCGACATGTGCTTTTCATATCTACATTGTATGTAAAGAATTGCATGTGTTTAATAAAATATAAATTGATGTTTTTTAATGGATGATTCTGATGGAGGGGGTCTGATATTGGAACCATAACAGAGAGGAGACTGGATCTAATTCCATATGGTGTAAACAGCTGAATCCCTAGAAAGCTCCAGTGGGATGAAGCAGAAGGGGTGTAGCGATGCACGCAGTTTTCAGATTCGATACAGATTTAGATTTGGATGTCACAATTTATGCGTTCGAAATGTGATCATACTACAGAGCTCTCATTACAGATTATAAATACTGTATATATACTACAACACAGCTTGGTTTGGCTCAGAAAAATACAAATATGAATTCCAATTGGTAAACAATGGACATTAGCTTTGAACATTATGCTAATAGCAGTAGCCATACCACCAGTTAAGAGAAAAGAGAAATGAGAGACCTAGGAGACGAGATGACAATCCTCAATACAGTTAAAAATTCTGAGCCACAGTATTTAACATCCATTTACTCTGTAGAATTTTCTATTCTGTATTGAGATCATTACACCCCTATAGGAACCAGTAGACCAAACTACAGTGTATTGTCTCAGTTGCTGCATCTACAACATGAATATAATGGTAGCTCGTTCAACTGCCTGCTTCAGGTTTCTAGTATAAACCCTTCATTTAACTATCTGCCCTGACCAGGTCAGTGAAACATGGTCTGTGAACTATCTGAGAGACAAGTAAGGTAGTGCTGTATTAGATAGACATGTATAAACCACATCTCTTCTGAGTTAAGTCCTGCATTATTATCTCTGAGGAGTTGATATTTTATCATCATAGTTACACCACAGAGGGCTGGATCAATTAGGACAGACCTCAGAAGAAATCAAGTGATAAACTGTAATTATACCACGGTGCCTTGTGAGAAGTGGTGCACTGATACCGATACCAGTGGATACTGGCATCATCAGCCCTAAAGTACTCGTACTTGGTATCGAGTCGACAGAGGTCAGATACCATCGATGACGCTTAAATTCTTTTGATTACAGTCTGTTACAAAATGAGATGGTGTGCATTTTGTACACTCAGACTTCAAAATGTATGTGTATTTTCTGCACCCCTTTTCACTAGAAGAACATAGCATGGCCAAAATGGTCAATATGAAGAAAATCTATAGGCCTCATATAGGCATACACCAAATTTACAAAGCACACGCTTTGTCAGCAAAAAGTGATATTACCATAAAGACTAATTGTTGATAACATTATCTGAATGAATAAAAAATATATAGACAAAATGTTTACTAAGTCTCCTCATCTACAGGCTACAGCGATTAATATCTCACAGGTGAAGTCTGTGTGGATCATAGAATGATCATGACTGAGATGGGAATGAACACATCTCTACAGGCATCCCCGAAGCTTGTATTCTGCTGGTGTCACTAGAGGTGTTCACATTTGGGTGGTGATGACATTGTAATCTCACAGCAGTCACTGTTTACCATCAACTCAAAAACAGTTGGCTATACCACACAAAAAAACTCAAACTGACTACTGCAGCACAAAAAAAACTGACCCCAGTTCATGAATCATTCATGTAAATATACAAATCTGTCAAAACTGTTTCTTCTTCTACAAAATCCAAACTATAAAGCACAGCACTTGTCCTTAAATGCATGACCATGCTTTCCACTCGTCATATTTCATCCATCCATCAATTCATTACATCTCTTAGTTAAGAGATAACAGAGCCTATTAGCCGACTTTCAGTGATGAGAAACGATCGAAGAACTGTATAAGTCAGCCTGTAAGGCAAGCAACCAGCCAAACACCATAACTGCAACACCAGCAGCAGGATTTTCCCCCCAAACCTATGAATTCATTTCTGGCGAGGTGCCATTTATCCCCCCCTGTCTGTCTTCGAAAGAAAGACCATTGAGGTTTCACGGTAATGCAGCATTAATGGAAACGAGGCTACGCTTCGATACAAATAACATTTATGGAGGGGGCTGGGGGGTCAACAATATTATTTTCACATAACAAGGCCCACACCGTGATTTACTGTGGGCTAATGCATGAAGCATTCCAGCTGACACAATCATTCAGATTCACGAGAGACTGGAAGTAATCAATCGTTTCGTCAACTGGCTGGTAGCGTTTGTGAAGGGAGGCTGTGGAGCAGATTTAGACCTGGTCCTGACCCAAACTGTATACAGTTAACGGCAGATTAACGAGCCCGTGCTGCATAGGGACTATAGCCAGTTATTAACTGCAGACTACAAGAGAACAAAGAATGTGGCCTTTCGATTTCTAACATATTGTCACAAAAATGACATGCAAACGGTTCATCATAGCATGTTAACAATCGTAAGAAAAAAATGAATCATATAGGCTATAGCCTATAAGTCATATTGCCATCATCAGCATATGCGTTTCCAATGAGATCAAATGACAAGTCACAGCCCTTCTCCTGCAGACACATCTGTGGAGGATGAATGGAGCAAAAGCCCTATGCAGGTTCATGCAAACGAGAGGTATAGGCTATACAGATACAGTGACAAGGTCATCAGCGCTGTGAAAAGGAAGCCAATATCCACGATTTGATTTTTTTTTTTTTTAAATGAATACAAATAATTCCACCACCTTTTATGTGATCTTCTTCCCGATAAGCCTGGAAGTTGCCCGCGGCGCTCCTTCGTATCGAGGCGGCGGCTCTCCTCCAACCCTTTTGTGTTGCTGATGCTGCGGGTGCTCGCGACGGCCACGCACGCTACGACGATGGAGCAGCTCCCCGCACAGCTGCACGCACGTGAGAGGAGAGGGTGTGGCCGGGCGGGCGGGCAGGCACTGGGCAGGGAAATTCGAGCGAAATCGCGTCTTGTCACGATGCTGCAGGCTTGTTATTGAACGTAAACTCATAATCTTTTTAGCGAGGAATTAGAATGTTATGCAAGAAAAGCGGCTGAATTGAAGCATTATCCGCCTTGCAATGGCGTGGCCGCGGGTGACACGGAGATTGTGTCACTGAGACCAGTGGCTCTGAAAGTGGACCCCTGGGGTCAATGACAGGCGGTCCCCATAAAAAAAACGTGTTTAACTTCAGTCTTTATTATTTTAGCACAATGAGGAAAGGATGGATATAGCCACGAACAGCTATGCGATTATGCACAAGATAATCCATCCAACAAGAATCCTCAGTTGGGGGTCCATGTGGCTAAAGCATCCCAGATGGTGGTCCTAAAAAGGCATGCATTTGGGGATCTGTGGCACATAAGGGTTTGAAAACCCAAGGCCTATGGCTACCACTAAAAGCACACCCACTAATAATAGCACACTAGGATAATCTCTAAACCTGAAACCTGGCATCCCAACCTCACAGAATGTATGAACACGAAGAAATAGACCAACTATTAACCCATTAAACGAAATAAACGTTCAATTCTGCTAAAAATGAACATTAAGCCTCATAATTGACCATAGGCATATCACTTGAAATTAACCTGGCAGAGTTGTTGAATAGCAAGTTGTAATTCCCATATACAATTTAAATCATGCTCAAAGAAAAACAAACAAAACAATGTTTAGTTTTGTCACAACTAGCTTTTTCTGAAGATATAGACCACTTTATAATAACTAAATTATAATATGGAGTTTTTTCATTGTCCACCACAAGCTCCTTTCTGTTGGCACCACGATTCCGAATCTCGCCGGCCAAGCTCCTGTACTCCTCTCTCTCACTGATGCACCCGCTGGCAAGGCATCATTCCTGAAGTTCTGGGTTCAGGTTATGATGAGTGCATGACATGGAGAGTTTTTAACCTGAAATCTGAAGTTTGGAGGGTGAGAGGGAAAGGTGACGAGACAGGTGGGGTGCTCCCTTTTATTGCTCAGCATCATCTGACACACAAACCCAGGAATCACTGCAGCCTGTCAGGAGGATAGTCTGCAATTCACTGTTTAGGTCCCCCCCCCCCCTCCACACACACACACAAAGCACTGGAGGGGGGAAAACAACAACAGTATTCTCAGTTTCTCATCCTGTTGGGAGTAAACACTGTGGATTAGGTAGATGATGCATCCCATCAAACCCTATGTAAATCTGAGATTACCCATGATTTGTTATTGAGGTCACATAGACACCCATTGTTGGGAACAGGAAATATACAAGGGCACCCTCTGCAGGCTCAAGTGTAGGTTGAAGAGGTGTTTAAAGGACCTCACACACAGCTCTAAACACCCTGGGGTCAGATAGCCTATTTTTATAGCCTATAGCCTGCCCTACTGAAAGGAAGAGGACAAAACAATGAAGGTATACACACATATATATATATTATAGCCTATGGTTTTGCATAATCAAAATACTCAAAACACACAACTGGAACTGTTGTCCTCAGAGATTCAGGAATCAAATTCATGCTGTGACCCAAAAATCTAATTGAATATAACTTTTTTTTGTTTGGTTTATGCTTGTATTTATCTGGATTGTGTGCCATTTGCATTCCACATTCCTAATCAAGCATGAGGCAAGAACACGAGCAAATATCAACAAGCTTTTCTGATTAGAAGACAAGAGTATAGAATCCTTTCATTGAACAAATAGCATATTATCGTTTATATTATCAAAGAGACTGCCTCTAGCTCTAATGTTTCTCAGACTAGGAAGACCGACGTTGGGAGATTGTTACACAAATATCTTTTAGTCTCAGCAACTAGCAAAGAACGACAATGCCACCTTAGAGTTACACCACCACACCAGACTACAAAGAATAGCAGCTACAGTAAATAACCAGACATCATTCAAGGACACTATAAAAGAAGGACGGGTGGTCACGTCATAGCGTTCTATATGCTCTGCTTGGTGCCAGACTTTGGTGTCAGTTCTATTGAAGCCTGTATAAAAATTCAAAATACACCAGATATCTGAGGAACTAATATTTACATCAACCAATATATGAAACGTTAGCTAGTTAACAATGCAACCCAATTCTGACATCCGAGGTAATAACCTGTTTAAATGGCAGGTCATAAACGAGTAGATGGCAATCCCATTCAACTCAATGTCATGAGTTTCCACACTTGGCACCAATGTGTGTTCACACGCTACACTGTGACGTGATGATCCTTCCTTCTTTTATAGCTTCCTTGGCATCATTTAAAGGACTACCGCAGGGCTCCTGTCCAGAGTTCGAGCAATGCTGTTTGAACTAGCTGTTGGCAGCCCACAAGTGGCCCTGGTTAGTCCAACCTACATTTCATTCAACGCCTTCAAATTTAATCTTAGGAATTGGTTGATAGATAACCAAAGATGTGAACACTGATGTGTATACTATGTGGGGATTGAACTGTGTATAAGGGTTAAATTATGTATGTTATTGTTCATTCTATTTTATAAAATGTGTATGTTGTCCCTCTCTAACAAATAAATTAAAGCTGAAACCTACTGTAATTTAACATGATAATAAAGCAACCAACTCACCGAAACATTAACTCTAGCCAGAACTCTACACTGCCTAGTATGATTATACCAGATATTATCTTTATCTCCATATCCATAAGTGGCCGTGCAATAGTCAAATAAATTATGCAGATCAAAATCTTGACTTGCCCAGAGTGTAGATCTGAATCATTTGCTATTTTTGTAGAAAGCCATTTCTATAGGCTTCACTGATAAATCCCCCTGCTCTTGTTGCACGTTCACACATTTCGAATCAACTGTCCACTCCAATATCATCGAAATCAAATCACACGTGGTCGACACTGATCTTGGTTAAAATTGGGTCACAAAAACTACAACTCCCACAATTCCCTTTTTGGCATTCAACTTTTTTATTAAGGGAAGGACGGAGTGAGCTTTTGCCTGCCAGTCTGGACTTAACTATGGATACGTGGTAGTAGATGATCAACGTCCCCCACTCGTTTAGAAATACCTTTTCTAAACGACTTGCAACTTCTCGACAGACACAGCAACCATGCTTCCGCGCAAACAGGACTATGCGATGAAGAGGGCAGGGGGATCCAGGAGCGGCTCGGTTATGAACTTTAGGACAACGGTAACTTCGGGCTCCTTGCGCCGTTCTGCGGTTTTGCCATCGGTGCTGACTTTCGCAGTGATCGTGGCGTCCGGAGGCCTCCTGCTCATGATCGAAAAGGGAATGCTGAACAGTATGGAGACACCTCCACCTCTGGGGAACGGAAAACACTCGGACTACCTCAGACCAGTTCAGAGACACGACCCGGCAGCGGACACAGAATACCAGGTATAGGCATCACCACACCTACACCGTACTGTTAAGACAGTCACGGTAGCTATTGTATAATACTTGTAATAGCTTGGTGAAACCATTACATAATTCGTTGTGTACCTCTTAAGCTAAATGCAAGCTCATTTTCTGAATATAAGGCTGCTCCAGTTAAATCTGTTACATAGGATTTTGCCTGGCTTTACACAATGCAACTGTGCAATGGGCTTGGTTGGAACTCTTGAGGCCGTGACACAGGCACTATTTTAGGGATAATGTTGACAACAGACTTAACAGCATTTTTATATATATATATTTTTAAATATTTTGTCTGTTATAACCACTTTGCCACTTTTGCATAGATCCCACTTCCCTATTTTGCAATATCCAACACAATCAAAGTAACATTGCCCCCATCTTCATTGAGTCAAAAAGTGATCCCTGTTATCATTGAGGGTAATTATTATGTAACAGAAAATGTTTTGGGCAATGTGCCATATATAGGCAAAAATGCAAGAGGCAACAAAAGTGACACAGGGTCAAACAGTTTTTTTCTTTGAAACAACATTGCTAAAGCAACATTGCTGAGGCAACATCTTGGCCAATGTTGTCCATTAAAGTTGCCTAAAAAGTAGCTGGGTGTCTCATGGCCCCTGTTACTATGACGCCATACTATAATAACTCATCTTGAACATACATGAATTGTATTGGCTGCTTCTGAGGTAGTCAAATGCAATGAGGCTCAAGGATATGGATATTATTCTGCTCCTTTAGGGTGTAATACACTGGTCAACATGATGATGTCTCAACGTGTTAAATACTGACTGCATGGCAACCTCTTGGTGCCCAGATCAATTATATAGTATATTTTCCATCCGTCTCACTTTATTTTCTGTTGGCAAGTACATTGCCTTATCATGTTGCTCAAAAAGTTGCCCAGTGTATCTCCAGATTCACCACCCTTACGCCGGTAACAGACCAGGTCAGAAGCAGGTACCAGACCAGGGCAGAAGCAGGTACCAGACCAGGGCAGAAGCAGGTACCAGACCAGGGCAGAAGCAGGTACCAGACCAGGGCAGAAGCAGGTACCAGACCAGGGCAGAAGCAGGTACCAGACCAGGGCGCCTGTACGTTAATGCCAAGCAAGCAGTGCAAAAATGCTTCCGCATTCGTCACCGCACGCTAGTGCGGTAAAGCGCCCTTCTTTTCAGACAAATGCTACCGTGCGTGCACCGGCGGCGGCGTGCTCGCTCAGGTGCGTGCGTGCGCCGGCGTGCTCGCGCGAGGTGCCCGCGCATGCGCATGAGATCCCGCCCGAGCGGAGCTCAATATATATAAGTCACCGCCCCTTATTCAGTATCTAGCAATAGCTCAATTGGCAAGGACACATGGCTGTGGATCCTATGGCTTGTTTGCTGGCGAGTTCGAATCCCATCGAAAATATTTTTTAACGTGATTTTTTTTTAACGTGTATTCTTTCGCCGGTTAAGGTTAGGCATGGTTATGGTTAAGGTTAAGGTTAGGCATTGTTTCGGAGTTGGTTAAGGTTAGAACGGTTAAGTTTAGGCGCTGTTAAGGAGCTGGTTAAGGTTAGAGTTTGTCAAAGAGAATGGCAATATAATTTCTATGGTTAAGGTTAGGCATGGTTAAGGTTAAGGTTAAGGTTAGGCATTGTTTCGGAGTTGGTTAAGGTTAGAACGGTTAAGTTTAGGCGTTGTTAAGGAGCTGGTTAAGGTTAGAGTTTGTCAAAGAGAATGGCAATAGACAGCCTATTTCCGCGCGACCTGGGCGGCGGAAAATGAAAGGCGCATTACTGCATGCCACTACGGTAAATTTTTGCACTGCTTGCTTGGCATAAAGCTACACGCGACCAGGGCAGAAGAAGGTACCAGACCAGGGCAGAAGCAGGTACCAGACCAGGGCAGAAGCAGGTACCAGACCAGGGCCGAAGCAGGTAACAGACCAGGGCCGAAGCAGGTACCAGACCAGGGCAGAAGCAGGTACCAGACCAGGGCAGAAGCAGGTAACAGACCAGGGCAGAAGCAGGTACCAGACCAGGGCCGAAGCAGGTAACAGACCAGGGCCGAAGCAGGTACCAGACCAGGGCAGAAGCAGGTACCAGACCAGGGCAGAAGCAGGTACCAGACCAGGGCAGAAGCAGGTAACAGACCAGGGCCGAAGCAGGTACCAGACCAGGGCAGAAGCAGGTACCAGACCAGGGCAGAAGCAGGTACCAGACCAGGGCAGAAGCAGGTACCAGACCAGGGCAGAAGCAGGTACCAGACCAGGGCCGAAGCAGGTACCAGACCAGGGCAGAAGCAGGTAACAGACCAGGGCAGAAGTGCTGTGGACATCATTTCTTGTGAGAGCAGTATGCCTGGTTGTACACACCAGCCGTGATTCCCCCACGACCAGAGAGCAAGTGTCTATCACCTTGCACTGTTCCTCTCTTTTCTCCGTCTCCACTCGTTCCCCACAACCCCTCCCCTCCCCTTCCCTTCCCTGTGGCTGTGTGTGCGTGTGTCTTGGCTTTCCCTCCTCCTCTCCTCACCGTAAGGGGTTCTGGGACAGCGAGCAGAGAGACAGAGAAAAGAGTAAGCAAGGTGATGGACATTCCCCCAGGGCCCAGGCGCCAGTCTGCTCTGCTGCTCTTTTTTTTTGTATTCAAATCTGCGAGACACGCACATACTGTATGTAGACTCATGTTCACTTATCTGAGACATACACACACATACACTCGCATACACATATGAGACACACTCACATACACATCTGTGACACACACTCACATACACGTCTGAGACACAATCTCACACACACTTAGATGTCTCAGACACATACTCTCACGGGCACCTTGGAGAAGGATAGTATCCTGTTAGAAATGCAACATATGCTTACATTACAGATGGAGGTTGGCATCATGTAAGCAAGAGGTGAAATATTTCTCCCATGCCATATGTACGTGTGTATATATGCATATTATTATTATTTTATTTAATCTTTTGTTGTTAGTATCGTTTAATTTCCATGTCTGTTTTTGGTATGTCTGTCTAAGTAATTTGTTTGTATGTTTATAAGAAAAAAAGACAAATCGTTAAAATGTTTGATGGCACTGTTGAAGAATTGAAATAATTAGGGATGCCCCGATCGATCGGCCAGCGATCGGTATCGGCCGATATTCAGTATAAATATGAGATCGGTGATCGGTGATAATGCTTTATTTTCGCTGATCGTTAAAACCGATCGAACTTATGCAACATATGTTTGCATTATTAAACCATGAAGATGCTTTAAAAAATAATTTAATGAAAATGTACTAAGAGTAGTCTACTGACACACTAATAAAAAAATTTATTTACATCTAAGACTATTTATATAAAAACTCTTGGGTGCCCTTTTTTTGCACAGTACTGTGTTTTCTATCCACTTTAGCCAAACACACACACACACACACACACACACACATATATATATATATATATATATACTACTGTGAGAAAATAATAATTACACACAAAGGGATAATGGCTTATAGCAGACTTAATGATTTTAGAATATTTCAGATAATGAAATTAAATGTTTATCATCAACTATCCAGTTAGTATTTATACTGTCTGTAACGTTTGGCTACTTTAAATCATTGAATGTAGAGAGAGAGCGAGAGAGAGAGAGGGGGCGAGAACGCACAAGAGAGCCAGCCCCCCCCCCCCCGGGTTTTGTTCTAGGTTCGCGTTTTGATCGTCTAAGCTGCCGTAGGTGATGACGTCACACTCGAATGTAAACAGGAAGAGTCAAACACGGAGATGGAAAGTGGATGATATACAGAAACGAATAACTAATAAATATGAAGTTATGTTTAAACTTCTGTTGTCAAGCGTTGTCACTTGTCAATATAACCCACCCCCTTTCCTCACTTTTCCACCGTCCCTGCTTCACTCGGGACCACCAGCTAACGTTAGCCTAAAGCTCCGCCGTCCCTGCTTCACTCGGGACCACCAGCTAACGTTAGCCCATTGCTCGTGTCAATTAAATTGCATGTTATTAAATGTCCGCGCTGGTCTGTCTAATGAAATTACAACCGCAACATTATGTCGCCTGTACAGCCCTGGTTGTAGGCTAATGTTAGTGTAGTGAAATGCGAATGAAGGGGTGAAATCACTATTCGCAAGCTTGCGAGTAGATATAATTTTTCATTCGCACCGGCCAAATTAGGGGGCAATTTGCGACGATTTCGTCGCAGCGTACAGGCCTGCCGATATGGCTCAAGACGATCTGTGATCGGTGGCAAAAAACGTGATCGGGGCATCCCTAGAAATAATTGTAAGATTTGTGCAAAAACATCAATACAAAAAAGAAAAAGAGCAGCAGAGCAGACTGGCGCCTGGGGGAATCTCCATCACCCTCCATTCCTTAAATGTAATATCGGTGGGTGGCTGCTCTTAACACATTCAGCGCCAGAGGTGGCTGTGTGCCAGCGCTTTAATGAATGGGGATACATGCCGGTGTTTTCAGGGCTAAAACTATATTAAATATCATAGCTATGGATAAAAACGATTGCCCATTTGACATCGAGTATTTATTGTTCAATTTGTGAAAAATAAATAATTTTTTCATCCATACATTCCCGTTTTATACCGTGGTGAATAGGAGTATAGTTTTTGAGTAATTCTGTGTAATCCCAGGAAACGCCGCTAAGCAGCGTTTAGTGCATTTACTAGAAACCGTGCCATTCCTCGGCTGGATCAACAATCACTCTGAAATTAACGCTATATTATCGGTATTATGTTTCATCATGCATGCATGAAAGGGTGGGGGGAGGTTTCAATGCTTCGATCGTCATCAACGGAATACGTTACACAGTACATTACAGACACGCGCTCCGATCGCGGGGAAGGATTTGTTGGATCAACGCAAGATTGATACCATATAGCCCTTACCTTGACTAGGATGTACTGCAAAAAGAATATTCCAATTATCTGATCGCCATTCCAAGTATTGATGTCGATCGTGTTGCCAACATAATCCACCAAAGAACATGAATCGGCGGTGCTTGATTCGCCCCAATCCATGTGTTATAAACGTTACTCCTGCCCGACAAGGAAAACCCGGACCGGACTTTTTAGATCGACGTACAGGCCAAGCCAGAGAGATTCCAAGGATGTGCAATACCGGCCGCAAGATGTTAGGCGGCGGTATTGGACGTTTGCGATCTCAGACCCATTCCCAAAGATAACATCAGGCTCCCTCGATGGATTATGAATGGAAATAGCGAATAAAAGAAATAACGACCAAAACCCGACTTTTCTCGGGTTTGGCGCTCAAGCGATGGCGAGTTAACCCGACTTATCTCAGGTCTGACTCTGGCGTCTAATGTGTTAATAATCACAGGTAGAGCTGATATTTATCATGGGTTAAAAAAAAAATCAAGAGCTTTTTAACTCTTGGACATTTTAAATCGACAATTTTAAACATTTCCGTCTGTTTGTACCCATCTCAGAGCCGAGAGAGAAGTGTCTCTGTTGTATCTCTCCATCACCTGTTGCTGTGCCTCTTTTCTGTCTCTCCACTCACTGTCGCACTACCCCTCCCCTCTGTGTGCATGTGTGTTGTCTTTCTCCGCTTTCCCATCTCCTCTCACCACAAATGGTCTGCATTTATATATATATATAATTGAAGCACATCCTACCCTTCATCTGTACATTCACTGATATACAATTAACATATTTAAAACCTTAACACTTTGAGTGCCAGCGACGTGTTATGTCGTCTTTTCATGCCCCCCGTTGAGTGCCAACGACGCGAATTGTCGTTTGATTTTTTTTATTAGCGATCTGAATTCATATTTCATCAACCGAGTCTCCCGTTGGTACAGCAGCCCCTCTAGGAGCTCCGATGGGAAAATACCGCCCCCTATCGTCTATCCCTGTGTAACTGCAGGCCATTCGATTATACTGGTGGATCTGTGGGGGGGGAGCCTACTGGCTCCTCTATGCTGGCGAGGGATCTGATGAACATGGAAGTGATCGCGAGATGGAAAGCAGCCTGGAATATATATTTACAGCAGCCAATAACCAATCAATAAACGCGATCGATATTTGGAATGGGGATCAGGAATTGGAATAATCTTTTTGGAGAACATCTGATCTAAGGTAAGGAGTCTATGTTACCAGTTTTAGGATAATCAGAGCTAGGGGTGGACGGTATAAACGGTATAAACGGTATGAATTTGCTCTACGGTATGGATTTTGACTATACCGTGTAACCGGTAGTGCAGCTCTAAAATAGCAATGACGTCATGTAACCACAGCGCGACTATTTCACTCGCATTTTCCCCTAAAAATAGATAGAATTAGTCATAGATGTAGGAAAGCCCTGCTAATAAGACTACTTTGTTCTGTACTGACCCTTTAAGAGTTCCTCCCCTTTAATGTGAGCGAGCTGGTCTCAGTGTTATTGTCTGACGACTACTTTGTTCTGTACCGGTCCTCTAAGAGTTCCTCCCCTTTAACGTGAGCGAGCCGGTCTCAGTGTTATTGTCTGACGACTACTTTGTTCTGTACCGGTCCTCTAAGAGTTCCTCCCCTTTAACGTGAGCGAGCCGGTCTCAGTGTTACCGTCTAACGACGTGCTGTAGTAGTTTACCCTGTCCCCATGGGATAACGTGTGCGTCAATGAACGTGAGTACTGTACCTGCGTTTAGTTCGTTCATTCAGTTTACTCTGTACTTAGTGCGTCCCCGCTGATCCATTCCCGTTGACGTCATTCCCCCCGTTACTGAAACACTGCGCCGTTAGCTTAGCTACACGTTAGCCAACTTACGTTGCCCCTCCTATGATATGCTGCTGCGTTGCGTGGCTAGCTTAGACGCACGTTAGCTAGCCTAAGCTATAACTATAACTCACTCATTACCCCTAGTGAACTGAATGTATCTTACACCTGGTTTACAGTCCACCTACCTATACCGTTTACATGCACTGAAGGAGTAATTCCCTACATAGGTTATGTAGGTTATGTATATTAACTCTGGTTAAGTGAATGCTCTAGTTACTATTTGCATTATACTACTAATGGATATTCTTGTTTATGTACATCACTACTGTGTTATTAATGTATACTGTATTGTATTCCTCTGTAGACAACCACACCTGGAAATCTATCAAATAACAACCAGTAACTGCAGCACGCCTCTGTGTAATTCTTTAATGGGTGTTACAACCCCATAGTGTCCGCCAGTTCCATCAAACGCACCCTGTGGAGGCCCTAGCCCTCCGTTTCATGGTCCTTCGAGCCGGATGGAGCTCCTTCAAGACGCTATGGCAGACCAGGACATCACAGAGACCACCGCTCAACCGCAGAGAGAGCGCCACCTACCAAGCCACCTACGTGACTTCGAAGTGGGATACGAACCTCAACCCAGTACTCAACTCAGTACCCAACCCAGTACTCAACTCAGTACCCAACCTAGCGCTCAACCTAACACCCCGCCTAGTACTCAACCCAGTACTCAACTCGGTACTCAACCCAGTACTCAAGCCAGTACTCAAGCCAGTACTCAACCCAGTACTCAACCTAGTACTCAATCCAGTACTCAACTCAGTACTCAACCCAGTACTCAATCCAGTACTCAAGCCAGTACTCAAGCCAGTACTCAACCCAGTACTCAACTCTGTACTCAACCACAAGATGAACCGCCAAAGGCCCTATCCCACGCATCACGGCGCCGGGATAGCGAGACGAGGAACCCATCTACGAGGAGCGAGCGGTCAGGCGTTGGCTCCCATCGTTCATACCCGGCGAGCGAGGCAAGGGGCCCGTCCGAAGGTAGTAGGCCCTCACATCAGCCAAATCATAGATCCACCATAAGGTCAGGTGCCTGCTCCCATCGCTCATGCCCGGCGAATGAGGCAAGGGACCCGTCCGAAGGTAGTAGGTCCTCATACCGGTCAATTCCTAGACCCACCATAAGGTCAGGCGTTGGTCCCCATCGTTCATCCGGGAGCGTACACACACAACATGCTCTCTCACCAGTCCAGGAAGCTATCCTCCAGGAGCACATCCACTCCCTGGAGCTCGAGGAGCTACAGCGCCAGGTAGAAGAAGACGGCAACGCCGACCTGGAGTGCCAACGCTTACAGCGCATACAGCAGGAAGCACAAGATGCAAGAGAAGCTATCGCTACACGCCTCGACAGGCAGAGGCGGCTTAAGAAGAAGGAGCAGGAACTTCAATTAGCCAAAATTGTCACCTCACTTCTTCAAGAGTCCGAGACGGGACCACGTAGCGGTGCATCGTCCCCCCGGGGCCTCTACTCCCTACCAGCGATGCACGCCCCACCTGCCAACGCTCCCGCAGGCTCACCGCATCAACCCATCTCTCACCTACACCCTGCACCCCCTCTTGTGCCCGCAGCAGTATCTGAGCCGACCTATCCACCACCTGGACTACAGCACCACGTAGCGGCACCTGTGCCTCTAGCACTCCCTACTATACCACAGAACATGCATTCCCCGCCGGCTAACCCAGCCGCCATCACCCCAGTGATGCACCATCCAGCACAGGCGACGTCTCGCTCTGCCGCTCCCCCTGTGTCATGGTACCCAGCTCCTAACATGCCTGGTCCAATTGAGCAACCTACGACCTCACACGAACCTTCTGTAGCTACACACAGTACCCAGAGTCCTACCTACGGTGCGACCATCTCTACTGCAGCCCCACCATACCAGAACGCGAGTCCTGCTGCACCTCACATGGCTCTTACCCCGCCACAGGTTATATCGGGGCATTTACAGCACCCAGGATCAGAGATGCTGATTACCTCTCCCTACGGCATCCCACAGCCGATGCTGCCAGTCTTTGAACGTGACCGCGAAAGTGACTTTGCCCTACTCAAGATAGCCTTGGATAACTTGATGGGTAGTACCGGGCACCTGTCTGAACAGTATAAGTACCAGGTGCTCCTCGGCCACTTGAAACTCCCCAGTGCTCTCCACCTTGCCAGAGCCTACATGTATGACCCTCGACCGTATACCGCTGCATTGCAAGCCCTGCAAGACAAGTACGGCCAACCCAGACAGCTCGTCCAATCAGAGTTAGGCGCCATTCTCAACTCACCTCCCATCAAGTTCGGTGACACTGAAGCCTTCGACTCCTTCGCCCTGTCCATCCAGTCTCTGGTGGGCATGCTCGGGACACTTGAAGGTCAAAACGGGTACGAGTTGAGATGCGGATCCCACGTCGACCGGCTCCTGAGCAAGATGCCCCCTTCAGTCAGGGACGGATTCATCGAATACTGCCTCAGCCGCGGCATTCTCCGGACAGGGTCAGACCTGACATACACCCTGCCCGACCTGGCAGCCTGGCTCCAGATGAAGTCACAGGCTAAGCGCCTCTCAAGTCGAGCCGCAGCGCTCTATCAGTGCGACGCACCCAAGCCAACCAAGCAAGACCAACGTGTCACCCACTATAAGGAGAAGACCACAACCATCCTCCTCAATGCTGGGGAAGTCGCTAGTACCCCAGAGCCTACTCGCTACAAAACCCCTTTCAAGTCCAAACCGTATTGCCCCTATTGTGACAACAAGGAGCACTTCTTGAATGCTTGTGACGACTTCAAGACGCTATCTACCAGCCAGGCCGTGAAGTGGATCAGAGAGGAGAAACGGTGCTGGAAGTGTGGCCGCAAACACTCTGCCGAAGCATGTACTCTGACGCGCCCATGCAATACATGCAAAGAACAGCACCTTACCATTCTGCACGACTCCATACAGCAGGGTGAAACCACAGTCTGTATGGTCACTACACCACCCACTAAGGTATACCTCGACCGGCCCAACCGTCCACAACAGGTTATGTTAAAGGTCATCAAGGTCATCTTGAGGAACGGGGACCAAGCCCTGGAGACCTACGCCGTGTTGGACGACGGCTCTGAACGAAGTATCGTTCTGCCTCAAGCCGTGCGGCGGCTGAACCTAACCAGAACGCCAGAGACTCTCCATCTACAAACCGTCCAGCAGAATGTCGAACAGCTCCAGGGCAGCTCCGTCTCCTTCGACGTTTCTCCATGGTGCACGCCTTCCCAGAAGTATCGGATCCACCAGGCCTTCACCGCCGAAGGCCTCAGCCTGGCCGAACACTCTTATCCTGTGGCCGCACTACAGAAACGCTACAAGCACCTCCACGGCCTGCCCCTACCACCAGTCGACCATGCCCAGCCACTACTCCTGATTGGTTCAGATATGCCACACCTTCTGACCCCAGTACAGCCTGTACGCGCAGGCCCACCAGGCGGCCCCGTCGGTATTTGCACCCGACTAGGTTGGTCACTCCAGGGCCCTACAAACCTTGCCCAGACTACATCTTCTTCACAGTGCCTCCACACTGCCACTGCCTCTCCAGCCACAGAGCTCTTCAGGAACGTCGAGCGCCTCTGGCAAGTCGACACTCTCCCTTACATCAGCACGAAGGCAGTCACCCGCTCCAAGCAAGATCAGCAAGCCATGGTCGCGCTCCAAGCACTCACTACCAGGGTCAAGGTCGACGGAGTCCAGCGCTACGCTACTCCCCTGCTTCGGCAAGCAAATGCTACCCCACTACATGTCCCTAAGGAAGCTGTGCTGCCATGCCTCCGCAGCATAGAGAGAAGACTTACCAAGGACCCCAAACGAGCCGAGGTCTACTGTAATGAGATACGGAAACTGGAGAAGGCTGGTTACGTGGCAAGGATAACCCCAGCAGAAGCTGACCAGTCTGCAGAATCCTACTACATCCCGCACCATATGGTGACCCACAACAGTAAGGACAGGATCGTTTTTAACTGTTCATTCCAGTACCAAGGCCTGTCCCTAAATGACCTTCTGCTTCCTGGACCTACACTCGGGCCAACCCTGCTCGGTGTCCTCCTCAGGTTTCGTCAGCATGCCGTGGCAGTCAGTGGCGACATCAAAGGTATGTTTCACCAGATCCGCCTGCTGCCTACCGACAAGCCAGTGCTGCGCTTCATCTGGAGGAACATGGAGAGGGAGAAGGAGCCGGATATCTATGAGTGGCAGGTACTTCCATTCGGGACAACCTGTAGCCCCTGCTGTGCCATTTACGCCCTCCAGCAACACATCCAAAACGACACAGAGGGCAATTCCAACTTGATAAAGACAGTCGAGCAGTCCTTCTATGTCGACAACTGTCTGCATAGCACACACTCCGCCGAAGAGGCCAAGCGTCTCGTCGATGAACTCCGCCATCACCTACAGACGGGAGGGTTCGAGGTCCGCCAGTGGGCAAGCAACGTGCCTATGGTCATCGAGCACCTTCCGCCTGAAGCCCGCTCCGAAAGCAGCGAACTGTGGCTCTCCAAGAGTAGTAGTGATCTTCAGGAGCCTACACTGGGCCTACGCTGGAACTGCCTCAATGACTCCCTGGGCTATAAGCATCGCCCTGTGGAGACCTCAGCACCTACCATGAGGAACCTCTACAGAGTACTTGCCTGCCAGTACGACCCCCTTGGCTACATTGTACCTTTCACCACAAGAGCCAAGGTCATCATACAAGACCTTTGGAAGGAGGAGGTCGGCTGGGACGACCCAATCCGACCCCAAAGCCTGCTCGACAGATGGCGCACCTGGGAGCAAGAGATCCCTCACCTCATACACCTGGAGTTCCACCGAGCCTACGCTCCACCACATGCGAACACCTCTACTTCGACCAGGGACCTCCACATCTTCTGTGACGCGTCCGAGCGTGCATACGGCTCTGTCGCCTACATGCGGACCATGGATGACCAACAGCAAGTCCACATTTCCTTTGTGCTCGCTAGGTCTCGGGTGGCCCCCAGGAAGCAGCTGTCGATGCCCCGACTCGAGCTGAGCGCTGCCCTCACAGGTGCCCAGCTTAATGATGTACTTCAAGCCGAGCTCACCGTCCCCATCCAACGGGTCGTCTTGTGGTCGGATTCCACCACAGTTCTCCATTGGATCAAGTCAGAGTCCTGTAGATATAAGGTCTTCGTGGGCACACGAGTTGCGGAAATCCAGAACCTGACCGAGCCCGATAACTGGAGATACGTGAACTCTGCCTCAAACCCAGCAGACGACATCACTCGGGGCCTAACCTTGGAGGAACTGGTACGACCACATCGATGGCACAAAGGTCCAGAGTTCCTCTACCTACCTGAAGACCAGTGGCCTACTATGCCCTCTGCTCATCCCGAGTCCGACGGCCACGAGATGAAGAAGTCTGCCATAATCTGTCATGTAACCACCTCTCCCAGTCCTCTGCTCCCTGCCGTTGAAGACTTCACTTCATGGAAGGACCTCGTCCAAGCAACAGCCAGGTCCCTTCACGGTGCGGCTGACGCCCAGACTACAGATCAGCCCTACGAAGCAGCTGACGTCCTCAATGCCGAGAAGGTCCTCCTTACACGAGCCCAGCTGGACTCATTCCCCGAGGAGATCAAGGCCCTCCAGTCTGACCGACCTCTTCCCTCAGACAGTCGTTTGAGCTCCCTATCTCCGGAGTACGACAAGGCTACAGGTCTCCTCAGAGTAGGCGGTAGGCTGCGCAGAGCCGAGAATTTGGGGATGGATGCCATTCACCCAATCGTCTTGGACCCACATCACCCCCTGACAAGGCTGATCATCCAAGACTATGATCAAACTCTTCTCCACCCCGGGCCTGAGAGGGTATTCGCTGATCTTCGATCCCGATTCTGGGTCCTACGAGGAAGAGAAGCAATCCGCAAGCATCAACACACCTGCCGAGAATGTCATCTGTGGCGAGCAAAGCCCGACATGCCTAAAATGGCCGACCTTCCGCCCTGTCGCCTGCGTCTCTACAAGCCCCCATTCTATTCTACAGGAGTAGACTGTTTCGGGCCATTTCACATCAAGATAGGGCGCCGGAATGAGAAGAGGTGGGGGATCGTCTACAAGTGTATGACTACACGCTGCATACACCTTGACCTCCTAGAAAGCCTGGACTCTGACGCCTTCTTGATGTCCCTGAGGCGTTTCATCTCACGCCGCGGCACACCTTTCGAGCTCCTCAGCGATAATGGCACAAACTTTGTCGGAGGAAACAGAGAGCTGCAGGAAGCCTTTGCCGAGATGGAACCCAGACTGAAGGAACAGTTAGCTAAGCAGAAGATTACGTTCCGCTTCAACCCGCCAAGCGCACCGCACTTTGGTGGAACTTGGGAGAGGGAGGTGAAGTCGGTGAAGACTGCCCTCAGAGTCATCCTGAAAGATCAGATAGTGTCTGAGACCGTCCTCCACACAGTCCTCATCGAAGTGGAGGGCATCATGAATGCAAAGCCATTGGGCTACCTCTCCTCGGACGTTGCAGACCCTGATCCCGTTACCCCGAACCTCCTCATCATGGGACGCCGTGACTCGTCTCTACCTCAAGCAGTTTACGACTCCAGTGACCTCCTTGGGAAACGTCGCTGGAGGCATAGTCAAGTGCTGGCCGACCACTTCTGGTCTGCATTCATTCGCCACTACTTACCGGGTCTACAGGAGAGGCAGAAGTGGAGGAAGGACGGCAAGGAACTGTCACTAGGCCAGGTGGCCCTAATCGTTGACCCACAGCTCCCTCGGGCACTCTGGCCTGTCGGGAAGGTCACTCAGACATACCCTGGAGCTGACGGGCGCATCCGCACCGCCGCTGTCCAAGTGAAGGACCGAACATACCTGCGCCCTGTGTCCCGGTCGGTGCAGCTCCCGAGCCTCCCGGATACCGAGGACCCCAGAGACTTTCCCGTTTTAGTTCAAAAGGTCTAAGTAGACTTTTGGGTGCGGCTGTGTAGGAAAGCCCTGCTAATAAGACTACTTTGTTCTGTACTGACCCTTTAAGAGTTCCTCCCCTTTAATGTGAGCGAGCTGGTCTCAGTGTTATTGTCTGACGACTACTTTGTTCTGTACCGGTCCTCTAAGAGTTCCTCCCCTTTAACGTGAGCGAGCCGGTCTCAGTGTTATTGTCTGACGACTACTTTGTTCTGTACCGGTCCTCTAAGAGTTCCTCCCCTTTAACGTGAGCGAGCCGGTCTCAGTGTTACCGTCTAACGACGTGCTGTAGTAGTTTACCCTGTCCCCATGGGATAACGTGTGCGTCAATGAACGTGAGTACTGTACCTGCGTTTAGTTCGTTCATTCAGTTTACTCTGTACTTAGTGCGTCCCCGCTGATCCATTCCCGTTGACGTCATTCCCCCCGTTACTGAAACACTGCGCCGTTAGCTTAGCTACACGTTAGCCAACTTACGTTGCCCCTCCTATGATATGCTGCTGCGTTGCGTGGCTAGCTTAGACGCACGTTAGCTAGCCTAAGCTATAACTATAACTCACTCATTACCCCTAGTGAACTGAATGTATCTTACACCTGGTTTACAGTCCACCTACCTATACCGTTTACATGCACTGAAGGAGTAATTCCCTACATAGGTTATGTAGGTTATGTATATTAACTCTGGTTAAGTGAATGCTCTAGTTACTATTTGCATTATACTACTAATGGATATTCTTGTTTATGTACATCACTACTGTGTTATTAATGTATACTGTATTGTATTCCTCTGTAGACAACCACACCTGGAAATCTATCAAATAACAACCAGTAACTGCAGCACGCCTCTGTGTAATTCTTTAACGGGTGTTACAACCCCATAGTGTCCGCCAGTTCCATCAAACGCACCCTGTGGAGGCCCTAGCCCTCCGTTTCAATAGATAATAGATATGTGCAAACTGGAAAAAGTTATTTAGGAGGCTTCGCGCAGTGGGCGTGCCAGCCCCTCCCGCATGCATGTAAACACGGGTCTAGTAGTCTAGTGGGACGGGACACGGCACACGGGAGGACGGCGGCGTCTCCCTGAGCTAACGTTAGCTTAGCTACCGTTACAAAATGACCCAGTCAACTATTCACTTTTAGTTTAATACATGATGAGGCATTGTCTAACCGAACGGTATCTAGTCGGCCAGCTACCGATAGCTCCTGACATCAACAAACGCTCCATCAAGTCTAGTAGAGACGTGTATGATAGCTCCGTTAGCTGTTAGCTCACGTTAAAGCAAGTTAGTTCACCGCTCAAAACGAAATGTCCCATTGAACTAAATAATCCACTGAGGCGTTGTATTAACGTTATATATCCGGCTAGCAGTAGCTACAGATAGCTCCTGATATCAATGTCTTATAAGTTATAACACTGATTCGATGCGTATTCGAGCTGAGGGCTTGCTAACGTTATACCAATACAATAGGGTCCAGGTGCAGTGCCGGAGAATCCTGGCCGTAGCTCTGCTCGAGGCTACTCGAGTATAGGTCCAGGTGCAGCTCCGGAGAATTCTGGCCGTAGCTGGAGGCTACTAGAGTACACACAGACAGTGGAGCTTGTTGCGTGGTGGCGATGTCTCGCAGATAATACAAGTACAAGTCTAATTATATAATATATATATTTTATAAAAAGAAAATTAAAAATTATATAAAATAAAAAAAATTCTTTTATCAAAAACGATGATACCGTGATATATACCGTTACCGTCTATGCTTCAAATTGTACCGTGATATAAATTTTAGACCATACCGTCCACCCCTAATCAGAGCTGTATTCACTGAGATAACAGCGTGTCCCGTATATGTGTGTGTGTGTGTGCTGTTGAGGAAATGAGAATCGATGTCTCAGCTCGCTTCTATAGCGTGCATAAGTACACATATACTATCGATAATCTAGCATTTATTTGAAAACGATTCATAAATAGGCAGACAAATGACAACGTGTCTAGTGTATTCGAGAATATATTCCAATAAATGCCGTTTATGAGGGAATCTTTCTATTTTCTGGAAATTTTCGAGAAAACGATAGCTTTTCGAAATGCTATAAAAAGGATATGAACCTATTAAAAAACAATCCGTTTCGACAATGTTGACTGCAAACAAGTCATTGATAAGCGACGGGCAGATTAGACACATAGCCATAAATTAAAACATAGATTATGCGTTTTTAACGCTATCATTGAAGTGGATGACGGCACTCAAGGACATTAATCAACGTTATGGCTGGCACTGAAAGTGTTAATAACGTGTTTGTTCATACAGTTTTGATGGTTTTATAATGTGGTATACGTCCAATCGCTCGTGCTGAGAATAGACGACAAGCCCAAACCGTCCCTACAAATCACGAGCCGGCCATGGGGGATCATCCCCATGTTCCCCGGGTCGTATGTTCCCCGCTTTGATTGATTAATAGATTGAACATTTTATAAATTTTTATTATTTTATTAATTATTAATGTCCGCCTTGTTTCGAACGGTTAAGCTTAGGCCCTCGTTCGAACTGGTTAAGGTTAGAGTTTGGAATCAGGGCTGGCCTGGTGGTCTAAAATTTTCAATCTATCAATCAATCAAAGCGGGGAACATAGGACCCGGGGAACATAGACATGCTCCCGGCCATGGCATGGCTGGTGTGAGCGGTCAAATCTGTTAACAAAGGAGCGGTGAAAGGAAACTGGCTGCTGATCCCGGCGTGTGGCGGCGTTCGTGGCGCTTCTGCGTCCAGTGTGCCGGCCCCGTTACCATATGCTTTTTAGGGAAATTAATGTATTGATGAATGTTGCTTTTCCTTATATTATCACCGACATCCAAGTTGGGGGATCCCCCTTTGAACGGCCCATCTAAAGTTTCTCTCCTCCACCTTGTGGTGTTTTTTTCCTTATCGCTAGGTTTTTAGTGAGTTTTTCCTTACCTTCGTTGGAGAATGTCAGTGTTGCATATTTGGATTTTGTTCTTGATTTATTGTGATGTTTCTTCTTGACATGTTTTAAAGAAGACTTGTACAGCACATGGGGGCATTACCTTGTGATTTCTGGCTTTACAAATACATTTATTAAATGCACTTTATTATTTAAAATATTCTGTTATATGTACAGTGTTGTGTTACATGTATGTTGTATATTGTACTACGGTCTGTGGGAGCTCCCCTGAAATTTCGTTGTATACTTGTGTGCAATGACAATTAAAAGTCTATTCTATTCTACATTTGATTTGATCCTCCAACTATCGTCTTTCCTAACATCCAGCCCACCCTAACACTTTCCTCTCCTTTTGTCACATTTTAGATTCTCCAGGAGATCCGTAACCGCACCATCCGAGCAATTTGTGGCCAGAAGAACATGCCTCACAACGTCTGGTCCCTCAGCCCCCTGCAGAGGAAGACCCTCCTGCAGCACGTCCTCGTGAACGAGGAGCACCGCTTCCTCTACTGCTACGTCCCCAAAGTGGCCTGCTCCAACTGGAAGAGGGTCCTCAAGGTCCTGAACGGAGCCCTGGAGAGCGTCGCCGTCAACATCAAGATGGACCACCACAGTGACCTGCTCTTCCTGTCCTCCATGAAGCCGGAGGAGATCAAGTACCGGCTGAAGCATTACTACAAGTTCATGTTCGTGCGGGAGCCCATGGAGCGCCTGCTCTCGGCGTACAAGAACAAGTTCGGGGAGATCGCATCCTACCAGAAGAAGTACGGCGTGGAGATCGTCAAGCGGTACAGGAAGAGCCGTGCCAAGGATGCGCCAGTGGCTGGAGACGACGTGACCTTCGCAGAGTTTGTTCGTTATCTGCTGGACGAGGACGTGACACGTATGAATGAGCACTGGATGCCGGTGTACAACCTGTGTCAGCCCTGCGCCGTGTCCTACGACTTTATCGGCTCCTATGAGCATCTGGAAAGCGACGCAGAGCACGTGCTCCAGCAGATCGGCACGCCCCCCCACGTGCACTTCCCAGAGCGGCAGACGTGGTACAAGCCGGTCACCGCGGAGACCCTGCACTACTACCTGTGCAGCCTACCGCCAAAGCTACTGAGGGAACTCCTGCCCAAGTATATACTAGACTTTTCCCTCTTCGCCTACCCCCTCCCGAACACAACCACTGAATATTGCAGACATTAACTGTATTATTATTATACATTTTTTTTAATGGTTTTTTTGTATAGTTTTCAAATTATTTTTTTATACAGAATCTCTCTTGTGCTTTGTATTTTTATTACTAGGGAACATGCATTTTGATACCAGTTTTACATTTGACATAAGATGCTAATGTGGCATCGCAGAATACACATGAGGCCTCTGTGAGATTAGCCGGATGTTAAAACCACTGACACTTGAAATCAACTGTAAACAAAGACAACGTGGAAAATGTTGCAGAGAGCCGAATTGCACTGTTCATTCAACGTCCATTTCAGATGTTACCGTCAAACAATCATAGACCTTTGCAGTAGATGGGCACTATCTATCTATGCTGAAATTCAGCATTCATTGTCCAGGTCAAATAATAACATTAAAGTTGCGGTGCTGACATTTGTACTTTGCTAGTTTCTTCATGTGGATAATAGAGTGGGTAGCAGAATAATGGGTTAAATGTGTGCTCGTTGTCGTTTTGAGAGTCGAGAGAAGTGAAAGAATTTCCAACAAGGCATATTTATTTTATAGCCCAATAAACAAAGTGTCCTCAGAGGAAGATTGGGTGCTTCGAACACTCATTTGAAGCTAGAAAGCTACCTGAAAAGTTACCGTTTCACTGTTGTGAGGAACATACTAGGAACATTAAAAAGGTTTAAATCTTTAAAAAAAAAATAAAGCATTGCAAAAACATCACAACATAAACATTGCACATCGGCGGAAAATAATGTGCAATATTTTCCGCTGATGTGCAATGTTTTTTTTTCTGCTGTGATGTTTTTGCAATGCTTTAAAAAAATAAAACTTTTAATGTTCGTGTGAATAAGTGCATATGTAGCAGAGGGTATGAGTGGGTACATGAATGTGTGGTGTGATAGTGAGTATGGGTACAACAAATGTATGTATGGTAGTGTGTCTATAGGTACATCATGGATGTGTTGAGTGGTATGTAGGTATCGTTGTTTTAGGTGCTGCACGAACCAATCTCGTACTGTATTTTGCAATGACAATAAAGCTTTCTACTTCTACTTGTTTACAGTGACCACGCCTGTAATTCTTCATACTGGTATTCTAGTCTTACGTTTGGTTCACAGTGCTCAACTCTTTTATTTCTATTTATGACGATATAAGATGGAATAAATGTAAGGATCACATGTGTCGTAAATATGTTTTGTAAAGTAATTGCAGGCTCTGCAGATGTAAACAAACCCCCCTCCTTGGAAACGGCACAGTGCACCTTTAAAGGTCATCTCCATGGTTTCCTGCTGGCTCTTCAGGCTAAGTTTGTGGTTTAGAATCGGCCTCACAACATTTGTCTAATGACATGTTGGGGTGTAATGATTCAACCCAACTGTGATTCCATTCGATTCAGATTGTTTTGGCAAAGATTGCAATAATAAAATCTTAACATTTGAACCACGGTTAAATAAAAAGAAAATGTGGTTAGTTTGATTAATTTCATTACTTTTTAAAAGTAAGTTGTAGGTTAATAGCTATGGAAATGTGATGGGACTGTCACAACAGTCACAACTAAAACCTTACACCAAGTGTTAACAGCAGTGTTTATAAATCAAATGGATAACCAGACTTGGATTATACAGTTTACAGATTGGTGGGAGTTGGTTTCCCACATGCCTGCACCACAATCAAACTTATCTTTTACACTCCCAATGTCATGCCTTCTCTCTTCCCCATTGTTCTATAGCTTTGTACCATTTAATAAAGCAGAAATGCCATAAAAAGATGTTCTGTATATTGGTGCAGTTAAGTGTTATATTGCTTTATTTAGGAATAATTAAATAATTTAAGCATCATTTGAATATACATAAAAAAAACAGACAAAAGAATATCACAGAACACTAGACAGAGAAGTGAATTAACAAACCCGCTGTTTCTACATGTAATGCGGAAGAGTGGTAAAAACTGACCCAATCGTTTATAATGCTAACCACGTTCAATCCTAGCACATGTAGAAACAGCATGCCTAAGCCCCCTCTCCTAACCATGTCTTAATGACCGTATTATCCATTTATAAAACAGAAAGGATACTTTGCACCCAGTTAAATAAGCTAAGTCTTTTGGGAGTGTATATCTGGCTAAACACATATGGCATAATCAGTTCGTTCAGAATGTTGAGCACCTTTCACACATGAACTTTGGAAAATCAGGTACAGGCGTTGCCTGGAGTTGCTCTTTGACACATAGCAGCATGCAATTCTCTGTGACAGACGTGTTCACACATATGAATTTGGTTTAGGCGAGGGGCGGCGGTGCCTAGGTAGAGAGGACTTGATGCAGAAAGGGAAAATATTCATTTAACTGCCACGTAACTCGACATTGTTGCAAATGAGGGCAACCTCAACTTTGTTAAAATAAAGGTTTGAAATTAAATGAAATAAGGGTCAATGGTATTCCGAACAGAGTGAAATAAAATAAGCAACCAACTGCTCCGTAGCCTACAGTGCAAAATAATCAGGCTGTGAAACTATATAAATAGTTTACAATAGATTCAAAATGCTTGTATTACTCATGAACTGTTAATTTATGTAAACGTTTCATATCTCTCAGACAGTTTAAGCAAAAGCTTAAACACTGAGAAGCACACATTTAATATAAATGTATGACTTTGCTGGACAGTTTCGTACTGCTGACGCACTGAGCTGTGCGTCAATGCAAATGCATGTGCGACGCCCCGAGCACTCATGTTCAAACAGAGGACTATAACACCTGCTTCTACGGGACTCACTCCATTCAGCTCCTGCCATTTCCCTGATCTCTACTCCTTAAAGCTCACGCTTCTGAAAAGAGAAAGAGGAAAAATATCTGATTAGATACATTGGAAACTGATAGTTAGATTCAATTAAAACAAATATAACATTTCCCACTTCTCTCCTGATTTGTCAGCGAAGCGTTCAGGGGTTCGGAGGATGGATCCCTCGGCGGGCCGGGGACTGATGGAGGTGCTGAGGGGGGAGGAGCTCCGCAGGGAGGAGAAAGACACACCTTGTCTCCGCATCTCCTGGACAGCCCTCTCACTGAGAATAGAGACGCCATACAGACATAGGAACAACTCTAAGATGTATTGTTTTATCAATATCTGTCAATTATTAAACAAGAGCATCATCAGGTTATGTTAATTTGTAAATCCCTTCTCAAAATCGGTATATCAGATCTGCAATGTCATTAGTAGTCCAACCTTTTGTTGATAGGATGTAAAGGACAACAACTGGTGTAAAATTTGAAGTACTGTAGGTTAAATTGAAACATGGCATAGATTCCCGCTGTGACAACATGAAATTAATTCCAAGTGCATATTATATACAAACTCAAAGAGGACAGGTCTGCAAAATATACAAAAACAAAAATACCATTAATGGTATTCTCATGACTCATTGGCCAGGGCTGTCGTTTGATGATAATCACTAGCCCCTTACGTGACTGCGAGCGAGCCTGGGTCTCTACCGCAATCACTCTCACCTAGACTGCGACCATTTGCAACTTAAGGTACCATGCGTGATCACATGGAGCGTGCTGGGTCAAAAATATATCATATATGAATTTCAAAGATACCCAGCGTACAATATGGGTTTAACACAGCTTTACAGTGGGGTCTGGAAGCTCGGAGTTGCTAATAAACAGTTTAAATCATTGTTACAAAACGAGTGGTACTCACAGAGCGAACGTTGGCAAGATGGCGTCTTCTTCTTCTGCCGCTATTTGGCTGCCTGGTGCGCATGCGCTGTGGCACCAACGGCGGAAATGGACGTTCGCTCTGTGAGTACCACTCGTTTTGTAACAATGTTTTAAACTGTTTATTAGCAACTCCGAGCTTCCAGACCCCACTGTAAAGCTGTGTTAAACCCATATTGTATGCTGGGTATCTTTGAAATTCATATATGATATATTTTTGACCCAGCGCGCTCCATGTGATCACGCATGGTACCTTAAGTTGCAAATGGTCGCAGTCTAGGTGAGAGTGACTGCGGTAGAGACCCAGGCTCGCTCGCAGTCACGTAAGGGGCTAGATAATCACCTGCTATTGGATTACAAATTGCTTGCTGACTGTGATGTCTGCGATCGAATACTATGAATTGGTGATGTATTAAATGTAAGTGTTTGCAGTGTCAAGAAGACTTATTAGCTCACCGCTCAAAGCGCTCAGTGGTCAACTGTCTCTTCAGAACGTCCATCTCTGTCTGCAGTTGAGTGACTTTCCCTCTGAGCTGGGACACTTCCCTGGCATGCCCTGCCCTGTGCACACCAAGAAGAAAAATAAAAACAGTTATTGGCATAATCCTCAATCAAAATGTAAACGAAAAAGTTGCCCCACCACTAACAACCTAAATATGATATTGCAAGAATTTGTTATTCTAAAATATACGGATAGAGTTATGATGGGTTATATAGAGAAGAATAAAATCAATAGCATATTTTCCATCTACAAGTCAAACAAATGTATGAACATACTGTATGTGCAATTGTGCATATTTCCAGAATTTAGGCAATCCAACATTTCTGGATTGTGGCTTTAATGGAAATAGATTAATTTGAAGTGCCTGGCCTGTGGACTTACGTTTTGCTGTCGGCCAGGGCGAGCCTGTCACGCAGGACCTTAAGCTCAGACTCTCTCTCACTAGCACTCAGGTGGGTTTGGAACTCATTCTGCCGATTGCTGGAGAGAAGCATCTCTAGATTACGGACGGTCAGCCTCTCACTGGCCATTTGCTTCTTTAGCAGGTCTGCCACCGAACGCATGTCCTCTAGCTCTCCCGTCACCTAGGATAGCAGTGACATTACAGAGTGCACAGCAAGAGACTGTAGACGGCAAGAGACTGAAAGTGCACAGCAGAGAAAATTATTTAACTAGATAGAGAAGGGGTGGGACAAGAAAATAGATACAGCGATATATCGTCATACTTCCTCTTGTGACACGTTATCGATACACTATCTGCAAGTATCGATCACTTAATAAAAAAATATATGTATAAGAGATTTTGCTTGGCAATCCCATTTTACTGCAATACCATTATTGGAATGAGGTGAACAGACTGAAAAACGTTATCTTATTAGATAAAACAGATGTATACCGTAATTCCTCTAATAGTAACCCCGGCTTGTATTTGTTTCAACTGTAGCGGGTACCAGGCTTGTATTAGGAGGAGGCCTGTATAAGAGGGAGGCCTATATTTAAAATTTTCAAACGGATCATAATGAATAAATCAACATTTTGTGTCAGTTTGAACCCAGTAAAATGTACTGGGTTCATTTATTGAAACAAAGTACTGTATGAAATAGTAAACAGTGCAATTACAGGTGGTCACTGGTCATTTCAACGTTTTCAAAGTGAAATCAAGTAACTAGCTCAGTATGCAGCTCAGTATATTAGTAACCCGGCTTGTATTAGGAGGCCGGCTTATAATTGCTTAGCTCAAGAGCGCACCCGGCCATTAATAGAGACCCGGCTTGTATTTGAGACCCGGTTACTATTAGAGGAATTACGGTATATATTGTTATTGCAGAAGTTTTCTTTTGGCGAAAGAATCACTATGCAATATTATTTTAACATTGTTTCATGTACAATTGGCCAGTTTGTGTGTGCACACTAAATAATCCGATAAGCTTTCATGTCAATTCTGTGAATACCGGTAAATACAAAATTCCAGCTTTTTGCCCTTGTGTATTTTTTCTTCTTCAGTTACACAGATATCGTGATGTATCGTAGATTACATTTCTTGCAATATATGGATTATCGCAGATATCGTGTATCGTGATAACATCGTTATCGAGGGCCAAAATCCATCACAGCATCGCGAGTTACTCATATCGACAGGTTATGTATATAACCTAGTTATATGAGTACTGGCTAAGCGTCACGCTCTTAAGCCATTCCGAGATATACCTCATCTCATGTACCTACTGTACACCATCAACGAAAAACAAATGCACCCATCACCTGCCTGGCCCCGCCCCTATAGAGGCGTACTCTATAAGATACTAGGCATGGTCACCAAACACTCTTCCTCGCAAAAAACCCGTTTCCAGGAAAAGATTCCTCAAGGGAACTCAGGGCCGCCTAAGAGCGGGACGCTTAGCCAGTACTCATATAACTAGGTTATATACATAACCTGTCGTTATATTATCGTACTTGGCCATCGCGTCCCGCTCTTAAGCCATTCCGAGATATGGGGTAGAGCGGACGCGAGGCCCGACAGATGCACCCCCTGAGGACCCGTAAGCCCACATCAAGGGGTTGGGGAGTCCCGTCACCCCATCCTTCCTAATGAAGGGGGGGCGCAGTCAACTCCACCCGAGTGCGAGCAAGAGGGAACTAGAACCCCTTGAACACACAGCACAGAAACAGCGACCCGTGTTGCTGAGAGAGGGCCATCGCCGACCAAGGAATAACCCAAGGCGGAGCGACCAGTAGCTGGATCAAGACCGGGAACCACACTGCTGTGCCCCGGTCCGGCGCGACCAGGATCACCATCCTGCACTCCCTCCGTATCCGCTCCAACAGCTGACTCAACAGCTGTACAGGAGGAAAGGCGTACAGAAGACCGGGGCGGCCATGGAAAGATCGAGAAGGCATCCACCCCCAAGGGGGGATGATCTGCTCGACTGACCGAGAACCACAAGGGGCACTTGTGAGAACGTCGGCTCGCAAACAGATCCACCGAGGCCTCCCCGAAGCGATCCCAGATCTGCCTGACTATATCGTGGCGGAGTTCCCACTCGTCGTAACGAGGACCGCCCCGAGACATCATATCCGCACCCACATTCTCTGCACCAGGGATGTGGAGCGCACTCAGACTGCGCAGCCTGCGAGATGCCCATAGCCAAAGTTCGACCGCTGCCCGGTGCAGGTGGATGGAACGAGTCCCACCCTGCCTGTTGATATACGCCGCTGCCGTCATACTGTCCGTTCTGACCAGAACGTGCTCGCCTACCACCAGGTGGTCGAACCGTTTGAGGACCAGGAGGACCGCCTTCAATTCCAACACATTGATGTGCGGGGTAGACGGGCCAGCATGGACCTTCGTCCAGCTGCCCCCCACTGCGTTGGTCCGACACATCCCTCCCCAACCCGTGAGAGAGGCGTCGGTGAAGACCGTGACGTGTGAGCGCCTGCTGCCCATGGGGACCCCAATGGTGAGGATACCCAGCCTCCTCCAATGGGCGAGATCTCCCCATATCGACAAAGGAACCGTCAACCGTTTCCATTTGTCCCTCACCGGATCTATTCCCATAGAGAAAAACCACCTCTGTATCCTCCTCATGAAGAGGAGGGCAAGAGGAACCACCGTGTGAGCAGATGCCATCATACCGAGCAGGCGCATCACTTGCAGCGCCGTGACCGTCCCTCCCAGACGGAAACCCCCGAGCGCGTGAAGGATAGACACCCTCCGCTGCTCCGAGAGGGTTACAATCATGGGCCTTGACCTCAGCGTCAAGCCCAAGTACTCCACCTGTTGACTGGGAAGAGGTGTACTCTTCTTCCAGTTCACAGCAAAACCCAGCCTGGTGAGGAATTCCACCACCAGCCTGGTATGAGACCTGGCAACCTCCTCCGACCGGCTGAGGAGTAGAATGTCGTCGAGATAGAATAGAACCCGTATTCCCCGACGACGTAGAGGCTCCAGCGCAGTCGCTACGCACTTGGTGAATGTGTGGGGAGCCAGAGAATAGCCGAACGGCAACCTCTGGTACTCGTACGCTACGCCCTGAAACAGGAACCGCAGGAACTTCCTGTGAGGAGGGAAAATCGGGATGTGAAAATACGCATCCTTCAGGTCTATGGAGGTGAACCAGTCTCCCCTTCTGACAGCAAGCAGCAGGAGTTTGACGGTCAACATCCTGAACGGTCTCGCTACAATCATACGATTGAACGCGGACAGATCCAGTATAGGTCTGACCCCCCCCTTTTTCTTGGGTACCAGAAAATAACGGGAGTAGACGCCTGACATCGCGTCCTCTCTCGGGACCACGACTACGGCCTGCTTCGCCAACAGAGATTGGATCTCGTCGGCCAGGGCCGTCACTGCTTCCGACCCTGACAATAGGGTCGGCACCAAACCTGAGAACGGAGGGTGGGGTTGTGCGAACTGCAAAACAAGCCCCCGCCTCAACGTTCTCTCTATCCACCCCTCCAAACGGCATTCTTGTCGCCATATGTGAAAATAATCCCACAGCGCACCCGCCGTCAACTGACGCTGGGCCGCAAGGAACAGTAGATAGTTGGCCCGGTCCCTCCCGCTGTGCGACGCACCCAAGGGGGGACCCCGACAGAAAGGGCCGGTTTGATACGGGAGAAGCTGCCATCAAACTGGTTGACACACACCCCCCCCCTGAACACCCCTCTAGCGCATGCTGAGGAGTTGTTCTACAGCTAGACACGCAAGGATAGACCCCATGGGCTCCTACATGCCGTAGCCCTGCAGTGATATTGCTATCACCCAAATCACGCTCGCCACTTCTTTGCAGACCACTGCCGCTCTCACGGGAGTGGGAGACGTTAGCGTGACACCCCGCCTGGCGAAGGCGAGGCCGGGGTAACCCTTGCTGTGCATTCAACAGAAGAGGCCTCGAGTCCCCCTGCTGACCACTGTAGCTAGTGGCAGCCGTAACACCAGGCTCACCCATCACACAACGTGTGGTGCAGGAGCCACGCGACAGCACAACATTCTCACGGACAGACCCAGGCTCAGCCATCAACTGGGTGTCAGCCCCTGTCCCCATGAGAAGTGAAAAGTGGGGCCGCATGCGCTTCAAAGAAGGTTCGCGGCCCGCAGCCAAAGGAAACCGATCAGAGCCCCGCTTCCGTAGGTAACGGAGAGAGGATTGAACGGGGAGTGGGCTGCTCGCGGCAGAATGACGACGGCTTGTTTTATCCAAGACGAATACACCCAAAATGGCCGATCCCTCGGCCGCCAAGGCTGTCGGCCTTGTGGATCCCCGTTGACTCTCCGCCCAGGGTACCACTGGCGGGGGAAAAATGGCCGCCTGTCGAGGGCCTCGTCACAGTCGTTGACGAGGCCGTGCTCCAACCTCTGGCTGCACAACGTGAGGCGGTGTGGGACCCAGATCAACAACCGCCTGCGCCTCCACAGAACGACCAAAAAGTCCTTCCGTGGAAAAAGGAGTCATGAGGAGAGAAAACCTATCCTCTTCCCCAAGAGGAGAGTGCTCCAACCAGACATGCCTAATAACAAACGTTGATAGCATCCTAATCCTCCCCGCAGTTATAGCTTGCGACTGAGTCAAGATCTCTATAACACCACAAACATGCAACATGTTTATAATGTCGGCTGGACCCATAGCCCCACTACCCGACGGCAATGTGGATAGGAAAATAGTAGGGATGCCCCGATCACGTTTTTTGCCATCGATACCGATCACCGATCGTCGTGAGCCATATCGGCCGATACCGATCGTTTGATTAAAAAGAAATTAAAAATTATTTTATATAATTTTTTTTTAATTTATAAAATATATATATATTATATAATTAGACTTGTACTTGTATTATCTGCGAGACATCGCCACCACACAACAAGTCAAAATGCTCGCTATCTGCAAACAGCTCCACTGTCTGTGTGTACTCTAGTAGCCTCCAGCTCCAAAAAGGATTCTCCTGTGCTGCAGCTGGACCCTATTGGTATAACGTTACTGTGCTTTGGTCATATCACATTCAGCAAGCCCTCAGCTCAAATACGCATTGAATCAATGTTATAAGACATTGATATCAAGAGCTATCTGTAGCTACTGCTAGCCGGCTAGATGACAGAACTTTTTAGTTCAATGGGACATTTCGTGTTTAACACTTTGATCGCCATGGTTAAATTAATAATTTACCATCCCTCGCCATCTCTATTTGTCTATGGAGTTCCCCTTCTTTGCAGGGCTATAACTTTTTAAATTGCATTGCTAAATTGACATTATTATGGCCCATTCAATGTCCTATATCTATTGTTCAGGGTGTAGCAACGTTATACTTTTTCATTCACATATTCATACTAAAATATGGTCTAAAGTATAAGTATGTTTTTATCGTTTTCTGCAGCTTTCTTCAGAACTTGATTTATAGCCCCAAATGCATTATATTGATGATCAAATACAGTTTGGTAGCGATCGGTGCCAGATAAAAAATTTCAACTGGAGGTACTTCTAGAAGTTACTACGTATCATCTGATGTTGACTGGATGGGCGGGGGGTCGTTTATAATTCCGTGGGCAACGTTATATCATTCACCTAGTGTGGGTCATATGATCATCAGAGCAGTTTATATGGAACACGTTAGAAAATAACGCTGAAACTCACCGTGGCTTCCTCGCGCCGTTGGGGGATGAGCGTGGATTTTTTTCTATTATGGGATGGAGAAATACCAGATCCATTTCCAGGTTGTATACGTCCAAATCATGTTGTTTATTGAGTTAGGGTGAGCGATCGATTATCCAGTGTGTCAAGATGGAGTCCCGGGAGCTATAGCGAGTGGTCGGACCGAATTTGGATGAGCACCAGTTTCCTGTTTCCGGTTTGCTGTTTGGGCGATCTGCCGATCGGCCACCAGATGGCGTTCTTGAACCGTTAGAGAGTTGAGTGGAGATCAGCAGTATATCTCAGGTCCCCGGAGGAGAAATATGATTTAGATCACAGATTTTTGAAATATTGATATCAAAGACGAGTTACGGCGTCTTCGGCAGAATGAGCATGGCGTGGAAAGACGAGTTCCAGCGTTTTCGGCGATTAAAGTGTTAACAGTGAACTAACGTCAGCTAACGCAAGCTAACGGAGGTATCAACATGGACCAATAGACTTGCTGGAGCATTTGTTGATATCAGGAGCTATCAGTAGCTAGCCGGCTAAATACCGTTAGACAATGCCTACTAAAAGTGAATAGTTGACTGGGTAATTTTGTTTAAACAGTAACGATAGCTAGGTAGCTAACGTTAGCTCAGGTCGAATGCACTATAGACTCGAGCAGAGGAGCCGCCTCTCAGTCCTCTGTGTTTACAAACTGTACACGGGTGCGGGCGGGGCAAGGGAGCAGCGGCAGTTTGCAGGTCCTGTGTGTCTGAGACAGACAGCGAGTGAGATCTCCGCTTGATCGGTTTCCGCGATCGGCGAATATGACTCATTATCGGAATTCACAGATCGCATATTTATACTGATTATCGGCCGATAACGATCGGTGGCCGATCGATCGGGGCATCCCTAGAAAATAGCCAGCTGAGCCATAACACTGGCCGCCGCTACAAACCATCCTGCAGCAGTATACCACTCATCCGTCCATACTGCCACCCTCCGAGCCGATTCGCTCTCAAGCATCGGCCGGGTGGGACATCGTTCATCCCCGCCGGGGCACAGGATCAAAGCTACCTGGCTACTTAGCCACGGTACACGCGGCCTGCACCCTGTTGTTAGCCCTTTTACCCGTAAAAAAGGTAAATAAGACTCAGCGAAACCCCCCACATTAGCAACCGACTGACCTTCATCAATGAACCGGGCAAGAGGAGGGAAAAGCGGCAACGTCCCGCGGCGGGGAATATTAGAACGACCCATTTCAGCATTAGCATTAGCAGCATTAGTGTTAGCAGCATGCTCCAGGATAGCCAGGAAATCGTCCACTGCAGTGGAACGTTCACCAAGCCACCCAGCCCCTGGCGCCGAAACACACTCCACAGCATTACTAACACCAACATCAATGCCTGATGACACAGGGCCTACCTGTGTACAAGCCGGCTCGATAGCCAAACCTTGCACGCTGCTCCTTGATCTGCTGCCACCAGACGAGGAAACATCAGAATAGGCCCGACGTGTCGCTGAAACATGCCCCGAAGATTCCAGGGGTAAGCAAACCTCCGGTAAACATTCAACATTACGCAATTTCTCTAATCTTTTCATAGCACTAGTTACATAGGGCGCTTAGCGACCGCTATGATGGAAACGAAATAGAGGAAGAGTGTTTGGTGACCATGCCTAGTATCTTATAGAGTACGCCTCTATAGGGGCGGGGCCCGGCAGGTGATGGGTGTACTTGTTTTTCGTTGATGGTGTACAGTAGGTACATGAGATGAGGTATATCTCGGAATGGCTTAAGAGCGGGACGCGATGGCCAAGTACGATAATATAACATAAGATAAGAGGAGAGTTGAGTTGAGAGAACGCACAAGACTGTCCATCGAAGGGTATTCATACCCTCTCCAGCTCCATACTCTTGGATGTCAGATGGCGGGCAGTGAGTTCCTTTCCAGAGTCCAGCTTGACACAGAGTTCCCTGACGGAGGCCAGGTCAGAGAGGAGGGCATTCTTCTCCCCCTGTACCATCTGCAGCGCCTCCTCCAACCGGGACATGCCCCGTGCCAGCGAAGACACCTGGGCCTCATAAGCCTGCAGGGCCTGCATGTGCTGGTGGAAGAACAAGGGAACACATTATCTAAACATCAGCCAAAGTAGTGGAAATTCTCCTCCCTGTGATTCAAGATTCAAGAGTTTATTCATCACATACATACAGTGAAATGCGGTTGGCCATTCCTGCTACAATTGTGAAATAAAATAGTGATAATAATAAAAAGATAACTTGAATACCGGTATACATGGTAAATAGACATGTTAATAAATCGCTTAAAGGCACTGGATCATATGTACATTCCTATACAATGTGCAGTTTTTCTTCTATGTCCCTATGCTATACTTGCTGTTACTAACTATACTATACAACAATCACAACAAGTTATTTTCTTAAAGTGTCCTTTTCCTTCCTTTAAAGTTACCTTTTCTTGTGTGTTTAGAGTGACCTGTGGTGCGTTTGTGTGTGTGCGAGTGCAGAATGTTGTGTGTGTGTGTATGTGTGTGTTCATGTGTGCTTGTGTGTGGAGAGTATTGTGAGGTTGAGCTCTTGTGAATCTTACAGTGTGAATGCAGCAACCCGTCTCACCTGCTGGTTCTCGCTCTCCTGTTGGTTGAGTGCTGCGCGGAGATGCCTGCGCTCTGTGTCCGAGGACAGCAGCTCCAGGCGGATGGAGTTGGTGAGGCCTTCAACCTGCTGCAGCTTCTGATCCCGGGCCTCCACTTCAGAGTGGGTCATCCGGAACCGCTCCAGCATGTCCCTGTTCTCCTGCTCCTGTGGGTCAACGTGTAACAAGTCAAGTGGCTCAAACTGGAGACATTAGAGGCAGTGAAAAGTGTAGCTATAAGACAAAAGTTTCACAAACTTGGGGTTGGGAACCAAAAGCGGGTCTCCTGATATGAAAATGGGATCCCTTGACAATATAATTAACAAACTAAAAAGACTGTATTGTACTGTACAATTATTGACATGAAAGACTACTGCACTCAGCTTTTTACACAAAGGTCACTGTGAATTCCATGCAGCTCATCTATACACATGTTTTTGCACTCGGTAAAACATCTGTTGCAGGCTATTTGAAAGACATTGCGGCACGGTGGCGCAGTGGTTAGCACTGTCGCCTCACAGCAACAAAATCCTGGGCTCAAACCCAGCAGGGGGTTAACCAGCAGCGGGCCTTTCTGTGTGGAGTTTGCATGTTCTCCCTGTGTTTTCGTGGGCTTCCCCCGGGTACTCTGGTTTCCTGCATGTTAGACACGCGTGTTAGGTTTCCTGCCATTGCCCTTGATCAAGATACCGGCATTACAAAGGAGTTGTGGTCCCCAGGCACAGCACTATGGGGTCAAATGCAGAGAAGGAATTTCCCCTCAGTGGTTCAACTCAACCATCACGTGAATGAGTTTTGCAGCCTCAGTGTGTGAGGCCGCCTGTGGGAAGAACGGTTGGGATATAATAGGATATCCAGTCAGATCTAGTCACATAACTATAGGGTCGTTGGAAGGTTCCCGGTTCGATTCCCACTCCTCCTGGGCAGCGTGTCGAAGTGTCCTTGAGCAAGACACTTGGGGGCTTTTCTCACTGCCATTCGGGGTCGAATCAGCTGCGCTCCGCCCTCGCTGCGTCCTTGGGTGCAAACTCCCCCCCCCCCTCTCGTTTGTGTACACACTGCAGTCTTGGTGCGCTCCGGGTTTTTGTTTACGGTTTGTGTAGCTGAGGGGTACAATTCCCTGACTGTATTGTTAGATATGATATTTAATACCACTACCTCATGTACTTTAACTTCTGGCCACCCAGTACAAGATATAAGTATGATGAACACTTTCCCACCTGATGAAACGAACCAACACAAATGGACCAAATCGAATATTTAATACAGCAAAGGGTGTATACAACATTCACTTAATTACATTTATGATTTGAAATGTTAAGTATGCACTTTTATGGCAAATTAGTATTCGTAGGTAAATCAACATTGAATGTCCAATCTCTGGTTGCGCAGGGAGTAAGTATACAACCTGGAATATTTAGGAAACGATAGCGATAGTACTTAAATGATTATAGCTGGATACACTAAGGGGGGGGGGGGGGTCCCGCTGGTTGTAAGACAGTATGAGGGGGGGGTTAGAGAAGTCGCTGGCGGTATCCCATCTGGCCGACGGTATCTTGGGAGAATCCAAAGTCTTAGACACAGTGCCCACAGAACCTCGGGCCGTAGACGAATACAGCTGGACCCTCTGTGGAACGGTATCTGCCGGTCCACAACGGAGAGACGTGGTGCGACCTCACGTGTAGAGCGCCGCCTCACCTGTAGTCCTCTCCGGGGGGTAATTCCAACACTCGACAGTGTTGGCCTTTATCCATGGAATAATCAAAGCACATAAAGCATAATCCAAGAGCCGTGGAAGGCTCGCCGTCGTCGGGTAGAGTAATCCAATATACAGGTCCAGTCGCTCTTGACCCGGAGCTCCTCGGATGCAATCACCACTAGGGGTCTGACCAGCCTGGATAAGCGTCCAGATAACGTCAGGAACGATGGGGGTACTGATAACTGTAGAACTCGAACCGAACGATGCACCATACATAAATAGACTATTATTAGCTTAATAGAATACGTCCAACTCGACGGTATGGTGCCAAACTATGACCATTCAACTATTAATCTACACGATATCTCAATGCCTATTCTGGGCCAAGTAGGCCCTACTACACCGCACGTGCTTCGTGGGGAGGCTTTTGCGTCTGTCACTCTGTTGGAGGGTAAAGAACTGGACTAAAAGAAAGTTCTACTTTACGAGCGCCATATATATATGCGCTATGAACAAATAGTACCACACGTATTTCGCCCGGCATATTACTGCGCGGAACCGGGGGTTGCCTCGACATGTTAGGCGGCACGATTGAACTTGAACCTAGGGGTATGGCAACCTGGCGCCAGGTTCTCGTCCAATGGTAGAATGAAACTATTATGGGCTGTTTAGTAGAAACGGGGATATTCAATGCATATTGTACAAGGAATATACAGGGGATATCAAACGATATACAAATACAATTAAATATATATATATAAATAAATATACATATTCGGTTTAATCTGATCCTTCACAACAGTTTGCGTTTTGAGCGTGTAAGCTGCCGTAGCGATGATGAATGAATGAATGAATGAATGAAAACTTTATTTAACAGATTGCAGAATGGGTACAATACAGTACGGCTCAATACACACAATTGTTAAGGGGATGCAGACCAGAGAAAGACTTTTGTCTTGTTTACATCAGGGTCCCCCATTTTCAATTCATATTGACATTTATGACATACACAACATACATGACATTTATGGAATAGGGACATACAGGTATTTAGTACTGATACATTTGTGACATAAACGGTATTCAAATATACAGTACTGTTACCCATAGATCCTGACAGAGTATATACATATGATGGGGAGGGGACTGTACATTAGGAGGGGGTGGGTGGGTGGGAGAGAAATATACATACGGTGGGGAGGAGACTGTACATTTAGAGGGGGTGGGTGGGTGGGAGAGAAATATACATACGGTGGGGAGAGAATATATACATGCGGTGGGGAGGAGACTGTCTATTAGGAGGGGGTGGGGGGTTTGGACATTTACGGTGGCCAGTTTCTAATTGCAGCCTCCCGTAGGTGCTCTTTGATAGCGGTTTTGAATGTGGGTAGGGATTCAGATTCCTTTACAGCTTTGGGTAGGGCGTTCCACATTGATGTGGCATAATTGCGAAACGTGTTTAGTCCCTTGTTTGAGCCGAATCTGGGTTTAACATGATTTGTTGAGCTTCCTCTGGTGTTGTGGTCGTGGTTCACTGACCTTTGGGAAGTATTTTGACATGTACATGGGTACCTTAGTCGTATAGTGTATCTTGTAGACCAGGCCCATTGCAAGTTGCTGTACTCTGTCGTCTACTCTAAGCCATCCTAGGTTGTCAAAGTGGGCAGGGGTGAGGTGGGTTCTAGGGGTAAGGTCAAGTAGTAGTCTGACCAGTTTGTTTTGTGATGTTTGTAATCTTGTTTTTAGCGCCTTTGAGGTGCTTTGGTACCATGAGGTGCAAGCATAGTCGTAGTACCCTTGAATGAGTGCTCCTGCCAGAGTCTTCAGGGTATTCTTGTTTACCAGAGAGGAGATCCGGTACAAGAATCTAGTTCGTTGGTTGACTTTTTTTATTACATTGGATGCCATTTTGTCACAGGAAAGATTTTTCCTCTAGGATGGAACCCAGGTAGGTAATTTCATCTTTCCTTGTGACAATATTGTCACCCACTGTAACTGAGAAGCCGTCGGTCTTGCTGAGTTTGTTATTTGAACCGAAGAGAAAGGACTCTATTTTGCCCATGTGTAATGATAGTTTGTTATCAGCGAGCCATATGCAGATTTTGCCTAGTTCCGAGCTGAGGGTTTTTTCAACCTGCAACTTGTTTTTGTCAGAGACCATTTCGTCATGATGTCACGCTCTAACGTCAACACAGGAAGAGTTTTAACACACGGTGGTGGAAACTGGATGCTGATATAAAGAAACAAATAACCAATAAATATGAAGTTATATTTGAACCTCTGTTGTCAAGCCTTGTCAATATAACCCACCCCGCGGTCAGGTGGCGTAGCGGAGATTGCGTTCGTCACCAACACCGGAGACGCTGGATTCGCCTGTTCGAATCCAGCTCACAGCTCCGGCGTTGTCACCAGCTTGGCTGGCCGTTCACACTAATACAATTGGCTGTATTAGAGGGTGGGAAAGCTGGCGGGGTGGGTCCGGGTCGTTGTAAACAGCGACTCCTACAGTTCGGTCGGGGCGCCTGCTCAGCGCAGATAGGATCTAAGGGGGGTAGTGTGATCCTTCCACACGTTACACCCTCTCAGTGAGAGTCCGCGCTGCCAGGTGAAAAAAAACTGTTGATTGGCTAGACGTGTGTCGGAGGAAGCACGTGATAGCCTCCACTCTCCCAGACAGACTGTGGGGGGTAAGTGCGCAGCGACCAGGAAGGGGATTGGGAATTGGCATAACGACTAACATTGGGATGGGAGAAAATCGGAGGGGGAAAAAGATCAATAAATAAAAATAAAATATATATAACCCACCCCTTTTCTCACGAATGGAACTGGTGTCTTGGAGTCCGCTTTGAGCGTTTTCCAGGGTTAACGCTAACGCTAAGCTAACGGCTAACGCTAGTTAGCTTAGCCTATTTATTACTGGTTAGCAGCTAACATTAGCCCATTGCTCGCAGCAATTATATTGCATGTCATTGATCTACCGGTCGATCACGGCCGACTGGTTGGGCACCACTGGTCTATAGAAATAAATGCATTCGAACAAGAAACCAATGTATAGTAGGGGTGGGAATCACCAGTTTCATCATGATACGATACGATATCGATTCTTTGGACAACGATACGATATTATCCGATATCACACAGTCTGCCACGATACGATTCGATTCAGGTGCCTGCGATCGATATGAGACGATATTATATGCCCATTTAACACAATCAGTAACATTTAAATCAACAAAAAAAAGGCAATGGAAATATCATTTGACATTTTTATTTTTGAGCTCTTCCAGACATTTAAATGAAAAACAATATTGTTTTTAATACAAATAGACCTCCTGTTCACTGTTTTTGGTCCGTTTTTCTTTTTTTTTTCGATATTAATATCCTATTCACTGTCAGAGCTGTATTAAGGTGCAGTACCGGCCAGATCCTGTTAGTGGGGCTATCCCGAGAATGCACCCTCCTTCCCAATCCCCACTTCTCTCTGCCTATGGCTCTGGGTTAGCTTGTTAGCTTACGCTAACGTAACGTTATCTTCGATCTTTAACGCGACGTGGGCATAATGGAGTGGCGAGGATTACTAGTCTTGCTCTAGTGACGCTCTAGACCAGGCACGCGGGGGCATTTGCATAGGCACAGGGGGCAGCAGTAAAAAAATATATATATATATATATATATATATATATATATATATATATATATATATATATATATTTTTTTTTTTTTGAAATATTAGTGAAATATTTTGCACTGTTGTCGCATTTATCTTGTTGAAATCCTCCCACAGGTTCTTTTTACTACCACATATTTAATTGAGACCCTTTATTTGTTTATTATTTCAATTTAGCTGGAAATACATTGCTATCATTCAGTAACATTTGCAGAGCCTTAACCAGTGGGATTAATCAACACATTTCATTATTTATTTTTCTATTTCATTGAACATTGCACATGTTAAAAGCCATTTTTTTTACTCAAAATGTGAGTATTACCAAGTCAACTTGTGTTCTTATTAGGTTGAAATAATGTGGTTGTGTACTTTTTTTTCTGTTAACTTATTATGGATTGAAAACTGAAAACCATATATTTTTTAGTTCTGGTAACTTATTATTATAATTTTTTTTACAGTGTAGTCTTGCGATCAATCAAAACTTATTTACACGATATACCTCACATTCACCCTCCATTCACATCCTGGTGTTCTCCTGGTGTTCTCCATTAGGCCTGTAGGTGGAGCTATGACAGCACACGTACAGTACACACACCGATGGTGTGTGATGTGTCCAAAAATGAATGGGCAAATGTGAGTGAAATGGTTGCACTGTATGCAGCTGTTTGTCTGCATTGCATCCCCCCCCCCCCCCAACTCAGATTTAGGGTTGATACAACCATCATAATAATATTGTTAATAATAACAATAACAATAATGATGTAATAATGTAAAAATTATCATTAAAAATACCTGATTATGAGAGAAAAAAAATTACGATGCATGGAATATTGTTGAGGCACACTAGTTACAACTATATTTCAAACAGGCACTCCATGTCAAAAAGGTTGCTGACCCCTGCTCTAGACGCTACTGCTGTGTGCTGTTGATGTTAAACGGAGTTTCACAACACTGGGCGTGGGGCGATGACGTCGCCGGATTTTCAAAATAAGAGTATCACAATATGAATCGATCTTTTTACGTTGCATCGATCCTATTTGATTATTGATAATAGATCGATATATCGATCTGGATCGATGTATTGTCCCACCCCTAATGTATAGTAGACATAGCAATGGCAAAAAAATTGCCAGGCCTAATGCGAGCCAAGGAAGTCTTGTGCTTGTAACGTGGCTTCATCTCGAAGTTTTCATCCACTGAGCCGTGAGGCTCAACATGCTTGTTTGGTTGAGGTCTGAACTCGCCAAATTGCCCATAAATATAGTTTTTGTGGGTATTGTCCAGTTGTTGCTGTATGTTTTTATCTGCCCAAAATTCAAGCAAGCATGAAAGCATTACAGTAAGGACGTTGTGTGTGTCAGCAAGTTGATACTAGGGGTGGGAATCATCAGTTTCATCACGATACGATACGATATCGATTCTTTGGACAACGATACGATATTTGCCGATATCACAAAGTCTGCCACGATACGATACGATACGATTCAATTCAGGTGTCTGCGATCGATATGAGGCGATATTATGTGCCCATTTAACACAATCAGTCACATTTAGATCAACTAAAAAAAGGCTACGGAAATATCAATTGATGTATTTATTTTTGAGCTCTTCCAGACATTTAAATGAAAAACAATCTATTGTTTTTAATACAAATAGACCTCCTGTTCACTTTTGTTTTTATATATTGAGCTTTAACACACACACAGACACACACAGACACACACACACACACACACACACACACACAGTCCCCCACAGCCCCCACCCCTCCTCCTTCCAAGTCCCCTTTCCACTCTCCTGTTCTCTCTCACGGTTAGCTGCTTAGCTTTTAGCAGCCAACGCGACGTTCATTTAGATATTTAACGCGACGTTGGCATAAAGGAATGGCGGCGATGCAACGCCTGTTATATGCATTTGACCCGTTGCGGGGAAAAAACTGCACAGACTTATATCGGCTCGCAAAATAGACGCTCTGTAGTGCTTTACAGCAGACGCAAACACTGCTGTAATTTCTACACGGAGTTTCACAATACTGGGCGCCGGCGGATATGACTCGCGGGGATTTTCAAAATAAGAGTATCGCAATATGAATCGATCTTTTTACGTTGCGTCGATCCTATTTGATTATTGATAATAGATCGATATATCGATCTGGATCGATGTATTGTCCCACCCCTAGTTGATACAGCAAGCCTCTCCCGTGTTTTGGTACAAGCTTGTACACCACGCCCCCCGCTCCCACTGGCGCGCATCCGGAACCACCTATTTCAGCGGTCCAGGTTTGGAGCGAATCAGCGTCCCCGGGGACAGGGGGGGGGGAGCGTTCTCAGTAGGACGGACACACCCTTTTCTGGTGCGATCGGGCTGTTATTCGACCCCGAATGGTTAGTGAGAAAGCCCCCTTAACCCCTAACTGCTCCCGATGAGCAGGTTGGCACCTTGTGTGGTTGCCTCTGCCGTCGGTGTGTGAATGTGTGAGTGACTAGGTGAGTGTGAGGAACAAAATTGTAAAGCGCTTTGGATAAAAGCGCTATATAAATGCACCATTTATTATTTATAGGGCAGTCAGTGTTTAGGATATTCAAATCATATATACATATTTAGCATGAGGATATGCGAGGTTGAGCAGGTATCTTCTCTTACCTTTGCAGACATCAGGTTCTCTATTCTGGCCACCTCAGAGATGTAGGTGTGCACCCTCATCTTCAGCTCATCCCGCTCATGCAAGGCCTCCTCCATCTCAGCGTGAACAGCCTGGAGACAAACAATAGACCGGATGAATAGGAATAGGAGCACGTGGTAGAGCTGCTCCATTATGTCACAAATCTAAATCCTTTTCATTGATTGATATTGAAATCACAATTATTGAACACGATTACATGCGTTTATGGCCCTTTTTTTATTGAACAAATTGGCTGTGTTGCCTTGTCAGCCATGACAGTATAACAGATCTGGCACAGTATTTTAGCTTGTTCCAAGTCAGAGCACACCAATGTGAAGGAAGAGTGCGCTGCATTTACAACACAAGACAAAATGCGAGCAAGACGACATGCACCACAATGATAGTTTTATCTCGATTATCTTGTTTTCATAATCGTGGTGAAGCAACTATTTGTTATGGGCTGCTACCAATAAACCTGTGTATGGGAATTACTGCCTCCAGCTGTTGATTTGTAGAATGTTTTTTTCTTCTCCATACTTGGTTCTCCCTGGTCATAGTACTCAGGTCGTCCTGCAGCCTCCTGTTCTCTCTCAGTGCGATCTCTCTGTCTCTGCCGAGTCCTGCCACCTCCTCCTGAGCTGCGTCCATCTGCCGCCTCAGACTGGTCACCTCCCGCTCACGGCTGCACAGCGCCCCCTTCATCTGACTGCAAGCAATACACACCATGACATCACCACAAAGTCAAATTAGTTCACAAGAAGGTGGTCGATGTTTTCTGTGCTAAATGGATGAGAGGACATTGACCATATTCACATGGCTGCCATTTTGCTCTTATGTCATGCTCAGGTCGCGATTCCTTTCCACCCTGTTCCCATGTGGGGGCGGCACAGTGGTGTAGTGGTTAACACTGTCGCCTCACAGCAAAAAGATCCTGCGTTCGATTCCCGCTTGGGGACCAGGTTTTTGGGTTGCCAGGTGGGGTATCTCCCGGGTCTTTCTGTGTGGAGCACGGGATGGGTCAGAGAAGAAATTACATTAGCAACCCCCCCCCCCCCCAAAAAAGCTGCATGACTACGTTGCAATGTGTGTAATGAATAAAGACTTCTTCAAAGTCCAGTTTAATCTTAATCTTCTTCAAAATCCAGTTTAACAAGCAAAATGGCCACCGTGTGAATATGGTAAATTGCAATCATATCCTGTGAAATTGGGATATGACATGTGCAGTTAACATTTGTCAGCATTTCGGGCGGCTAGGTGGTGTAGTGGGCAAGGCACTCGCCACCAGTGTGGAGACGCTAGGATTCGCGTGTTCGAATCCAGCTCTCCACATTGTTTTCAGTTTAGCTGGTCGTCCGCAGTAATACACATTGGCCGTATTACGGGGAGGGAAAACTGAAGGGTGGGGATCGAACGTTGTGAACAAGCGACTCCTACAAGTCGGTTGGTGCGCCTGCGCAGTAGAATCAGGAAGTGTCGGGGGCAGCGTGAGCCTCCCACGCGTTACTCCTCGACACTGAGAGATCGAGCTGCGCAGGTGAAAAGATGCGACTGCTGTTACCTCAAGTACCGGAGGGGACTTGTGCTATGTATGACTTAGTCCACATTGCAGCCGGTTTGTGGGAGGCAAGAAACAGCGTTCGTGACAGGGGAGGGTTGAATTGGATGATACGAAATTGGGATGGGAGAAAATATAGAAAAATGGGAGAAAAAGTGGATAAAAAAAAATCAAAAAAAAAAACATTTGTCAGCATTTCCATTCGACTACTCCAGCATGCGACGACGTACTGTACCTCAATCTCCCATTGGGTGACTTAGCCTCCAATATATTAGCCATTTTCTGTGGTTTCCACAATATCAATAGAGGCCTTGATTTCTTCCAACATGGCTGCCTGTAACATAGCAACTGTTGTTTTGTACGGTACATATCAATGGAAGAGACAACGGTTACCATGTGCAGAACAACGGTTGCTTTGTGTTGATATACGGTACATCAACAAAAACACAACAATTTGGTGTCTTATTAAAGTTATTACTCGATCTTGTAAACAAGCAGCCATCCTGGAAGAAAGAAAACTACACAAACATTCCGTACAAGGCCTATATTCATGAGATTTTGTCTTAAAGGAAAACTCCAACATTTTGGGAAATTAGCTTATTTGCCATCTACCCTGGAGTTAGACAAGAAGATACATAACTTTTTCTTCTCTGTGCATGCAGTAGGAGTAGGAAGAGGTTGGGAACTAGGCTAATGGAGGAACCTACTTCCAGTGACTGACGCTAAGCTAGGCTAACGGTGCACGTCTTCCTACTCCTACTGCATGCACAGAGAAGAAAAAGGTATGCATCTTAACACCAACATTTTGGGAACCCTGGAGTTAGACAAGAAGATGCATACCTTTTTCTTTTCTGTGCATGCAGTAGGAGTAGGAAGACGTTGGGAACTAGGCAAATGGAGGAACCTACTTCCAGTGACTGACGCTAAGCTAGGCTAGCGGTGCGTGTCTTCCTACTCCTACTCAACCTACTGCACGCACAGAGAAGAAAAAAGGTATGTATCTTCTTGTCTAACCCCCCCCCCCCCCCTCACAGTGAGCTGTGGTGTTCCACAAGGAAGCATACAAGGACCGCTACTATTCCTAATTTATGCAAATGACATGTCGTCAGCTTGTGACTGCAACTTGTTCCTGTTTGCGGACGACTCAGCTCTGCTGGTCTCTGACAAGAACAAGTTACAGGTTGAAAAGGCCCTCAGCTCGGAACTAGGCAAAATCTGCATATGGCTCGCCGACAACAAACTATCATTACACATGGGCAAAACAGAGTCCATTCTCTTCGGTTCAAATAACAAACTCAGCAAGACCGACGGCTTCTCGGTTACAGTGGGTGACAATATTATCACAAGGAAAGATGAAATTACCTACCTGGGTTCCATCCTAGAGGCTAATCTTTCCTGTGACAAAATGGCATCCAATGTAATAAAAAAAGTCAACCAACGAACGCGTTTCTTGTACCGGATCTCCTCTCTGGTAAACAAGAATACCCTGAAGACTCTAGCAGGAGCACTCATTCAAGGGTACTACGACTATGCTTGCACCTCATGGTACCAAAGCACCTCAAAGGCACTAAAAAACAAATTACAAACATCTCAAAACAAGCTAGTCAGACTACTACTTGACCTGACTCCTAGAACCCACCTCACCCCTGCCCACTTTGACAACCTAGGATGGCTTAGAGTAGACGACAGAGTACAGCAACTTGCAATGGGCCTGGTCTACAAGATACACTACGCGACCAAGGTACCCATGTACATGTCAAAATACTTCCCAAAGGTCAGTGAATACCACGATCACAACACCAGAGGGAGCTCCACAAATCATGTAAAACCCAGATTCGGCTCAAACAACGGACTAAACACGTTTCGCAATTATGCCACATCAATGTGGAACGCCCTACCTAAAGCTGTAAAGGAATGTGAATCACTACCCACTTTTAAAAAACACTCTCAAAAAACACCTACGTGAGACTGCAATTCGAAACTGGCCCCTACAAATGTCCTAACCTAGTTGTACAGTAAATGACCAAGTAAGGCTTTGTCAGTATTCCAATGTACAGTGTAAAATGTGTGTGTGTCCCCTACCCAACCCCCCCCCCCCCCCCCCCCCACCTCCAATGTACAGCCCTCACCCAACCCACCCAACCCCACCCCACCCATCCAACCTCCTCCAATGTACAGTTTCTACGCCAAATGTATATACACTCCTTTTCTGGACACTTTTGTATCACAAACAGTACTGTATTTGCAAATCTGATATGTCATAAATGTATAGATGTAGCAGTACTGTCTATCTGTATGTCATGTATGTCATATATGTTATGATGAATTGAAAATGGGGGACCCTGATGTAAACAAGACGAAAGTCTTTCTCTGGTCTGCATCCCCTTAACAATTGTATGTATTGAGCTGTACTGTACTGTACCCATTCTGCAATCTGTTAATAAACTTTTCAATCAATCAATCAATCAATCAATGGCAAATAAGCTAATTTCCCAAAATGTTGGAATTTTCCTTTAAGTCTGCAGAGAAAATACTCTCACCACACATCTTTTGATATCCAAGCAAGGAATTAATCACCAAAGGCACAGTTATTGTATACTTACGCTAGGGAGTTATCCATGTTTGCGACAGTGAGTCTAACTTCGTCCAGGGTATTTTCCTGCAGAATGCAAAGGATGAAACAGTCCTCAGTGCGGGTATCCAATATCCAGTATGGAGAACAACATGGACTGTGCTGTGAAATTACTACCGATCAAACAACATTGGTAAGTAGGAAATGGGGCTAGGGGGCCATATTATTATTGAACCTAAGCAAAACAGAATTGCTTCACCTGCCAGAATTATTACAATAGCTGATAATACATTTTCCCAATGATAAATCCCTATACAGGAAACGCGCAGGAAACTAAAGTGAGTCAGACTACACCGCCCTATAGGCTATGGGGGGTGTGTGGGGGGATCACACGTGGGAGGGGGGGTTGAAGGTGAAAGGTGAATGGATGGGGGAGGGTAACGGGGTGGGGGGTTGTTATTATTCAGCCACACTACCTGCTTAGAGAGCTCCTCCTGCAGCAGCACCAGCCTCTCCGTCTTCTCGTCCACCTCATCCTGCAGGACGTCCTTCTCTTTATCCAGGGCAGCGATGGACTTCTGAAGACCCGCCACCTCCTCCTTGTGGCCGGAACCTTGTCGAATAATTTCACCTGGTAAGAGATACAAAGCAGGCGCACAGCTGAGTAAACACAGAGAAGGACATGTTGTACAGGATTCACCACGTTAAGCCCCAGTACATCCATAAAACCTTCACCTATTCTCTCTTCCAGTTTCTCAATCTGCTGGTGGGTAGCGTGAAGCTCGCTGGTCTTCACAGACAGTCTGCGTTGGGTGTCAAACAGCGACTGCTCCATCTGCTCCTGTAGCAGCCTACGCACACAGAATCACTCGTCAGTGCGGTTAAGATACGGGCTACAGACACCACACCCTCTCAACTCAACAGACACTACACCCTCTCAACTCAACAGACACTACACCCTCTCAACTCAACAGCAGCACATTTAAAGGTATTTCTGCTTCAGCAGTGGAGCGAGGGGGGATGACATGCTAGGCTACAGTCTGAACTGGAACCAAACCCCTGATGTCACAAGCACTCAGTACTTGCCCCTGTCCACTGATCAGAGAGCACCAAACAACACAGCAGCCATGGAAACTGATTCTCACATAATGCCATCTCAGTTTTCAAGAGGGTGGGGCTTGTGATAGGTCAATCCATACCTGAGTGCGTTGGACTCCGCCCTCTGCTGGGCCGTCTCCTCCGCGGTGTGGACCAGAGCCGTGGACCGCGCCTTCAGCTCCTGCTCCACAGCAACCCTGCCCTCCTCCAGCAGAGACACATGAGAGCGCAGGTCCAACCTCTCCCGCTCCAACTGCATCACGACAACACAATGTTCCAGTCACATCCAACGCAGAGCCAGGGAAGACTAGCGGTTAACAGTGGCGGCTTGCCGTGTGTTTCAATAGGCTTACGCTCTTTATAGTGTCCTCCTGTTCCAGGAGCCTCCTCTCCTCCTCCTCTCGGTCTGCGAGAGCTGCCGTCTGGGCAACCTGAAGAAAAGGCTCAGAGCGCTGAGTGGATGGGATCCATTTCAAGATGTCTTATCAAGTTAATGTGTGATTACATTTATATTCCAGTAAACTGACACAAGTGTGAGGAACTACAGTCATCATCCAATTACATTAGAATAAATTGTATGCTCCATATATAGTGTACTTCATTCAGCTCAACACTTCCAAAAAACAATGCATATATTTTGCACATAATCTCAAAACACATTCAAAAACTCTAAACTGTTTTGCACACATTCATTTAGTTATTGAGAGTAAGTGAGTTTGAATATGGCCACCAGTGATGTCAGCGGGGACACTGAATCCATATGATGTAGATGAAAAATAGCAATACCTTGTCTTATAGGGACTGCTACCATGTCATTTTATTGAGCTATAATTATATAGAAGAAGCAGTGAAGCCAGACCAGCACTCTCAGGTTCAAAATTTAATGGCAGCCTGAAACAAACATGTTTCGGAATTAGATATTCCTTCGTCAGTGTTATTGCTGGCAATTTAATGGCAGCCTGAAACAAACATGTTTCGGAATTAGATATTCCTTCGTCAGTGTTATTGCTGGCAAGCAATAACACTGACGAAGGAATATCTAATTCCGAAACATGTTTGTTTCAGGCTGCCATTAAATTTTGAACCTGAGAGTGCTGGTCTGGCTTCACTGCTTCTTCTATATAATACTTAATGGGATTTCAGCACCCAGTGTCGTATCTTGAGAGCGCGGTCTAACTTGACAATTGAGCTATAATTAACACAACACAAGGATTCAATGTACCCGATGACATAACTGGTGGCTGTATCTAAACTAATTTACTCTCAATAACTGTCAAACTAAATGAATGTGTGCAAAATAGTTTTTTGGTGAAGTGCCCCTTTAAAGATTTTCATATTAGGCTCAATATCACCACAGAATAAACTCTACAATTGTCCAAAAAAACAAAGATCGATAAGTCATCATGAATCGTAAAATTACAAGGAGCAAGGCCACCAATCAAACTAGTGTCTTCAGAAGTATGAAACGCTAGCGGACAACATATATCATAACATTAGTCACTCTTCCTTTGGAACAAGATCCTGTGGAGTTGCTATAGTCGTGAAACGGAAGTTGAATATTGAATTGCAGGAAGTATGGTCTGATAGATGGTCGGTTAACCATAGCTAAAATTGTATACAGGAACAGGAAAATAGCGTTGGTAGCGGCATATGCCCCAAATCTGTACGAAGCTAACTTCTACGCTACACTTACTAGAACAATGTTAAACTTTCCTGAATACTCATTTATAATTGGCGCAGATTTTAATGCCATTTGGGATCCCGGGAGGGATAAATCTTATCCCACCTTTTTCAATTACCAGAAAAATGCATCTAATGCGTTAAAGGATTGGTCTAAGAATACAGGTGACCTATGGCGATCACTCAACCCTACGACCCGGAAGTACTCTTGTCGATCTGCAAGACATAACACATTTTCCAGAATAGATTATGTTTTTGCATCCCCTAGACTATTTGATAACTATGACGTGGAAATGGTACCCAATGCACTATCAGATCACTGTTATTTACTCCTAAAAGGATAATTTGGTATACTGTCACCCCGAGCCCCAAGATGGCGATTTAACTCGATATTGCTGAAAAACAAGGAATTCATTACACAATTCAAAGAAGCTCTTGTTGTATTCCTACTGGAGAATGCAAAATCGGTACAGGACCCCAGAATATTATGGATGTCGGTAAAGGGATTTATCAAGGATTTTACTGGGAACTTTTCCTCCAAAATACGCAAGAATCGTTGTTCAAAACTGGCAGAGCTGGAAACGCTTTACTCTACGTTATTTTCCTCTTTACAATACAACTACTCGGTTCGATTGGAATCTCAAATTAATGTGTTAAAAAAAGAGATTAATGACATTTTTAAACAACAATCTGAAGTTCAAATACGTAGCACAAGACAACAGCATTACTTTCATGGTTCTAAACGAAGTCACCTACTAGCTATGCAGTTACGAGCCAACGCAAAATTTGCAGATATAACTACTATTAAGGCACAGCAAGGACTTGTTACAGACCCTAAAAAAATCAACGAGACATTCAAAGAGTTCTACTCCAACTTGTACAAATCAGAAATGGCCTTCGATCAAAACAAAATGGACATATATCTTAATCAAATTAACCTTCCTATACTATCAGAGGATGACGCAAAACAGTTAGAAACACCCATCACACTAGATGAACTTAGGGAGGCCATATCTGAAATGCAAAGTGGTAGGGCTCCTGGAAGGGATGGTATCCCACCAGAAAATGTACCTCTCATGCTGGGATGTAATTGGACCCCTATTACTTAATATGATTTTATATTCAATCAAGGAGGGGAACTTCCATAAGATCGATAATATTGCACTCATAACAGTCCTCCTTAAAAAAGACAAAGACCCCACCGATTGCGGTAGTTATAGACCCTTAAGCCTCCTCGGAACCGATATCAAGCTGTATTCCAAGGTATTAGCCATCAGACTTCAAAAGCATATGACGTCTTTAGTTCATCCTGATCAGACTGGCTTCATAAGAGGCCGCTTGATCACGGATAATATAAGACGGTTACTACATGTGCTAGATGCCAGCAAGGATGACACCACACCTATAGCGATGCTGTCCCTGGATGCGATGAAAGCCTTTGATAGGTTGGAATGGTCTTATTTATGGGCAGTATTAGAAAGGATGGGGTTAGGAAAAGGATTCATTGATATGATTAAAGTATTATACAAAGACCCATCGGCCATGATTACAACAGGTATAATCACCTCCGAAATCTTTCCGGTATCGCGCTCCTCCAGACAGGGTTGCCCTCTTAGTCCCGGACTATTCGCTTTATCATTAGAGCCTTTAGTACAATATATAAGACAATTCCAATCTATAGAACCAATCGCAATTAAGGGCACACAACATCATATTAGTTTATATGCGGATGACGTAATATTGTTCATGCAAAACCCTAACACCTCAATGCCTCATCTTCTCAAGTTGATTGATGACTTTGGCAATCTATCGGGATTTAGGATAAATTGGCCAAAGTCGGCTTTCCTTCCACTTAATACCCCTGCAAAGAATATACTCCTTCCAGAAAAAATACCAATGGTTAAACACTTCAGATGTTTAGGAGTACAATTACATAAAATTCCAAGATAAGATCAAATACGACTTCGACAGGTGGTCCAAACTTAAAAACTCAGTACAGGCACGGGTATCAATAGTTAAGATGGATGTTTTACCTAGAATCAACTTCATTAGCTCAATGTTACCGTTACCCCCTCCTGATGGTTACTGGAAAAAATTACACTCCACCGCATACAAATTTATTTGGAATAACAAACCTCCACGTATAAAAAGATCCACCGCACAGAGAAACAAAGCCGACGGAGGTATGGCATATCCAGATTTTTACCACTATTTTAAAGCGTACTCTTTAAGACCACTGACAACCTGGTTTGATTCCCAAGCATCTGTATCCTGGAGAAACTCAGAAGTAAATATAGTAGCACCACATAGACTGCAGGACATAGTATACACCATATTATCAATCAAGCAATGCGAATTGAAATTTGGCCCCCTTATTACTCATGTGCGAATATGGCGTGAAACACAAAAAAATATTCTAACCAACATAAATGGCATAGTCATACTCCCCTATTCAATAACAATGCACTCCTGATTGGAAAACGACCTATAAGATACCCTAAATGGGAAAAGCAGGGCATACACACATTAGGAGATGTTTTCAACAAACAGGGTTTTTGTAGCTATAAAGACATACATAAAAAATGTAATCTCACCAGTTCCACATATTATTTTTACGCACAGTTATTGGTTTGTTTGAAGGCTCATGGAGTCCCATTAAGGATACCAATTGAGCGCCACAGATATCACAAATTCTTCTATGAAAGAGAGACATCGAGAGGTTTCGTATCCGATTTTTATCATCACTTACTAACGTCCTCGTATGGAATCCTCCCCCTAGACTCAATCTGGAGGAGGGATATACCAGACTTGGAAATAAATTTTGATTGGCAAGAAGTCTGGGCAAACGTTCGAATTGCGTCACGTAACCCGGACCATCAACAAATTAATCTTAATTATATTCATAGGACATACCTGACTCCTATAAGATTGAACAGAATGGGACTTCTGGACAAGACTCCAGATGTTCCTTATGTACAAATGGGGATGAGGGTACATTTATGCACATGTATTGGGATTGCCCACCAGTTAAGATATTCTGGAAAGAAGTGGCCCAGCAATTATCAAATTTCTTATTTCTGAACATACCTGTACCCCTCTGTATTGCTGTTGAATGATGTTTTTCAGTTTGCAGCCCCTATACAGCTAAAGAGATTAGTTTTATCGGGTCTCACAGCGGCTAAAAAGCTGATAGCATCACAATGGTTTCAACCGTAAAAAATTTGTCGGAAGGTATGGGTTCTTACATATCTCGATGTGATCTATCTAGAAATATCTACAGCAAGAATTTTAGGTGTCAGTGAAGCCAAAATTGCATTCTGGTTAGAAGTGGTGGAGAGAATAAAAGCTAGCATATGAATTGTAGTGCCTGGTTAGGAACGAATGATAATGGATGGATTATCCAAGTGGGGGTCCGGGGGGGGGGGGTGAGCGAGCGAGAGCATATGTATGTAGGGTATTAGATAGCAAGTATTAGGTGTATATCTCGTATACTACATTTATTTAAATGGTGATTTCATTGGATGTTTACTGTTAATGCTTGTATGTCTAATTTTATGTTATGTTTAAAAAATAATAAAAAAAGAAAATACAAAAAAAAAGAAAAACTTTGTACTTTGAGCTGGTCTCTCTCCGCGCTAAGGGCTTTCACGTCGGTCTGGATGTCTTCCATGTGTCTCTCAAAGCCCAGCAGGACGGCCTTCAGCTCGTCCCTTTCCCTCACCGCACACAGGAGCTCCGTCTCCCGTACATCCCCCTGGACATTTTAAGAAGCCACTACGTTCTCAGTACATTTGATGCAATTCAATTTCATTCATGAAAATTAAATTAAATTAAAAAGGCACAATATGGACCTCATTTATTGCCTACCCTGGTCATGGGACTCCTGCCCCTGCCTGGACTACGAGAGGGGCTGAGGTCCGGGCCGCCCGCCCCCCTGGCCTTCCTGTAACGATCGGCCTCCTGCCGGTAGTAGTCCCTCTCCTCCTCGAGGCTCCTCACGAACGCGTCCAGGCGGGACGGGGAGCGCTCCCTCCCACACACACCGTGTTTAGCCCGCATGGCCTCGAGCTCCATCACCAGCTCCTTGTCTAGGAAACAGTTCATCAGTCATATATTCTCTCCGGCATAGGCGGCGGGTGAGCTGGACATTAGGGTAGGCTATAGATGGGATGGGACTCGAGCGGAGCGCGCAAAATTGTCCCTTTTTCTTTTTTGCTTACACGCAAACGGTGCTGTCCAGGTTCTGATGTCATACAATACACACACCCACGTCTACTAGGCTACTACAGCGAGCCCCACTCATTTCATATAGTGCAAATTAATTGTTCAAATGAAGGCATCCAATATGATTAACCATTGTCTTACCTTAATGCAACAAAAAAAAATGCAACGTTTCGCGCATCAATGATCTTTTCTGCTTTAAGTTTGTCTGTGAGATCACTTTCAATGTGAAGCGGACTCAGAGTTGACCGTCTCTCCTGGCGCATATTGTTGTTCTTCTTAGCCAATTTCGGATGCGCCTCATTGGGAATGTTGCGGTGTCGACGGCAATGAAGGAAATGTTTTCCGTAATTTGGATCTCATCATGCTTTGAAAACAATGTACATACTAGTAGCTCTAAAATGTTTCCACGGTTTGATTAACTCTGACTCAGTCTCATCATGCCCTCGTAGAGCAAGCCCTTGGCCTCAGGTGATCCAGTGTTATGCCCAGGCGGCATGTAACTTGGAATGGAGTTTCAGGTCTCGACTCTTGGCAGCTCTCACGGAGAGGGCTGATTTGCTAAATGTACTTGTCCTTAATGGAACAGCCAAGTCAACAGTTCTGAACCCGAACGCGGAACTGCACGTTTGTTGGTAAAAGACTACACGCGAACCTGGAGGTGAAAAATCGGAAAGTGGGGGTGGGGCTAGACCATGGAGGGTTTTGAAGACCAGACTGGCATCGGTTAGTTTGATGATGCGGCGTGATTGGTTACTGCCCGCAGTCTGGAATGTTAACGGCCACCACACCTACTGCCATTGACACCTTGGTTGGCCGACCCTTGCGTATTGTCACCACCGGGCTGCAGCAGCCCACACACACACAATATCGTAGCCTAGGCTGCCTATAATAATGCGCAGACTGGGTCGGCATTGCCTCCCCTGGCCTTATATACCCGCCGCCTATGCTCTCCGGTAAAGAGATTGTTTTATTGTGTTTTGTTTTCATTGGTATTGTGTTTTTATGTTTTTCATCAAGGACCACTTTGGAAATAAGTGTTTTAAGTAATGATTTTAAGTGCAATCCTCTGGAGTGCAGGGTCATGATACTTCAATGTTATGTATGATAGTTGTAATTTTCCTAATAAAATCAAATTAACTTGAATTAATAAAGAAAGAAAATAACCGAATGAACCCAATTCCGCCTGTAAAGGTGAAGTTGCTGCTTACCAGCCGTCGTCTGTTTCTCCATTTTGTCATGTAGCCGCCTCTGCTCCTCCTCCAGGAAATTATTCAACCCCTCCATCTTCTGGTTCTGTCCCTTCAGTTCAGCCAGCTGGTCCCAGAGACGCTCTTTCTCATAGTTGCCTTCAGACTGCTCCTGAAGTAACGTTAAGAGTTAGAAATGGGCTGCTTGCATGTTCACACAGCTGTGCCTCATAAAACAGGCCACCAAGTGTGTTACAGTGAATTATAGTGTATTATAGTGTATTATAGTTTATTAGTGAATTATAGTAAATTGTAGTGTATCATAGTGTATTATAGTGTATTATAGTGAATTATAGTGTAATATAATGAATTAGTGTATTATAATGAATTATAATGTAATATGACTTAGTGTATTATAGTGTAATATAATGAAATATAGTGTATTATAGTGAACTATAGTGTAATATAATGTATTATAGTGTATTATAGTGTAATATAATGAATTATAGTGTATTATAGTCAATTGTAGTGTATTCTAGTTCAGTGGTTCTCAACTGGTCTAGCCTTGGGACCCAACATTTTCCTTAGTTATTAACACATTGGTCGCCATAAACGAGTTACGCCGTTTTTGGCCGCCATGCGTTGTTCGCCAACAGTAAGCCGTTTTTTTAAATCAATATTTCATTTTTTCGCCATGGCATTCATAATTCATCCAGTCAACCTCCGGTGCTGCAGCAGGACCCTGAATGAGATTGCAACGCCTCAATACCGCCGCCTGGTGGATGGTCGGGCGAGTTACACTCTCAAAACCGGAAGTTGTGATCGGTGCGTCAAGGAAATTCCTCCGGCAGTAATATTTTGTTACGTGGGTCCAGACAAACACTGGCGTGCATATGGATCGCTTCCATAACGCAATAATCAATATGATTTCGGCGTTTATTGCGCCATACAAACCGGAAATGGATCTAAGCGATCGGCGTCAAATAATTGGGATCTTTTTCTTCCAGTCTCATCGGCAAACTGTAAGAGGACTAACGTTATTTTCAGCCCGATTGCAAAAACAGTCTGATCAATATATCAACCCATACTACATAAAGCCGTTACTGACGATAAAGGAATTATAGACGACCCCCACCCCCCCTTTCCTCCACGCATGATGAAGCATAATGTATACCGATCATATAAATTTGAATTTTTTAATATAACGTGTATAGGAAAGAAACGGCAATCGATAATCTATCATATGCGTTTGGGCCTATAACTAGCGTTTTTGGAATTACAGCAGAAAAGCTTATAAACTTAAACTTATAAACTTATAATACTTATATTCAAGACGGTATTAACACAAGAATGTATGAATGAAAAAATATAACGTTCCCACATCCGGAACGATAGATAATCGATGTTGAATGGGCCATAGTAATGCAGATATAGCTATAATATTTAAAAAGTTATAGCCCTGCAAAGAAGGTAAACATCTCCATAGGCTTACAGAGCTGGCAGACTGGGTATAATGATGGTCACAATGCCCGGCGCCCAATGTGTTAAGTCGCGACCCAACATTTTTAACCACTGTGTATTACTGCATCACAATCTTTCATGCACTGTTAAAAACATGAAATAAACACAAAAAAGTGCAACTAGGGCTAAAAACCGAATGAAATAAAATAATAATAAATAATATATGCTTCTTAGCAGATTTCTTAGCTTAACATAACAGACCTAAGTTTGGGGGAACTAATGGGATAACTGGGGTTGCAACAAAAGTGCAACTAGGGCTAAAAACCCAATGAAATAAAATAATAATAAATAATTATGCTTCTTAGCAGACTTCTTAGCTTAAAGGGGAACTCCAACATTTTGGGAAATTAGCTTATTTAACATCTTCCCTGGAGTTAGACAAGAAGATACATACCTTTTTTGTCTCTGTGCGTGCATTTAGCTTTGGGAATAGACGCTCCGTTAGCATAGCTTAGCTTCATCACTGGAAGTGAGGCAGATCCGTAGCCTTACAGTGCCTTACAGTGCATTGTAAGGTCTGACATTGACCAAATTTGATATGCATGACCTTGGTGGGCTCTAGGTCAACTCCTGAAAAGGGGGTCAATGTCAGACCTTGCAATCAAAAGTTAGGGGGCGCACTGAAATTATGGCAAGGGTTATTAGCCCCCTAACTTTTGATTGCAAAGTCTGACATTGACCCCCTTTTCAGGAGTTGACCTAGAGCCCACCAAGGTCATGCATATCAAGTTTGGTCAATGTCAGACCTTGCAATACACTGTAAGGCACTGTAAGGCTACGGATCTGCCTCACTTCCAGTGATGAAGCTAAGCTATGCTAACGGAGCGTCTATTCCCAAAGCTAAATGCACGCACAGAGACAAAAAAGGTATGTATCTTCTTGTCTAACTCCAGGGAAGATGTTAAATAAGCTAATTTCCCAAAATGTTGGAGTTCCCCTTTAACATAACAGACCTACAGTAAGTTTGGGGGAACTAATGGGATAACTGGGGTTGCAACAAAAGTGCAACTAGGGCTAAAAACAAAATGAAATAAAATAATAATAAATAATATATCCTTCTTAGCAGACTTCTTAGCTTAACATCCCAGGGAACTAATGGGGAGAGGAGTTGTTTGCTCCTGACAAGAGTCTCAAAGTCTGGGGTGATGGTAGACAAAGCAACTCTGAGGTCATGCTCAATGTCCAATCTGTTCCTCTGCTTTGTCTTCAGCTGGACCAGAGCTGAGAAGCCACTTTCACAAAGATAGGTAGTGCACAAAAAATAATATATATATATTTTTTTATATATATTTTTTCCCCCACACATCTGCGACCCACTCAAAATGGCCCCGCGAGCCACCAGTTGAGAAACACTGTTCTAGTTAACACTTTGGGTGCCATGGGTTAAATTCATGATATACCATAGATTGCCAGCTCTATTTGTCTATGGAGAAGTACCCCTTCTTTGCATGGCTATAACTTTTTAAATTCTATTGCTACATTGCCATTATTAGGGCCCATTCAAAGTCCTATATGTATTGTTCATTGTGTAGCAACGTTAAACTTTTTCATTCACATATTCATAGTAAAGTATGGTCTAATGTATAAGTATGTTTTCATCTCTTTCTGCAGCTTTCTCCAGAACGTGATCTATAGCCCCAAATGCATTATATTGATGATGAAATACAGTTTGATGGCAATCGGGGCGATATAAAAAATTTCAATTGGACGTACTTCTAGAATGATCTACGTATGATCTGATGATGACCGGATGGGCGGGGGATCGTTTATAATTCCGTGGGCAGCGTTATATCATTCATCTAGTGTGGGTCATATGTTCATCATAACAGTTTATATGGAACACGTTCAAAAATAACACTGAATCTTACCGGATCTTCCTCGCGCCGTTGGACGATCAGCGTGGTGTAGACCGTTTTCGATTATGGGATGTTTATCCTGATGAACCATTTCCAGCTTGTATAATACTATATACGTCCAAATCATGTTGTTTATCGAGTTATTGGCAATGGATCGCTATATATTGTGACGAGCCAGAGTGCCGGGAGCCAAACCGAGTGCCCGGAAGTAATATGGCCGACCAGCACAACCTTTGCCTGCATGTTGTGGTGTGGATTAAAACCTTTTGGTTTTGTGACCCTGTTTCTGCAGTTTGCTGCCCGTCTGAAGCTTCCCGGCTCACTCAGAACCCCGACCAGAACTCCCAACCACAGGACTCCGGAAGTAAGCCAATAGCTCTGCATCCACTACATTACTAGACTACAACCCACCAATACTAGACATGGCTATGTCACCAGACACGCCGTGGGTCTTCATTTTACTCTACCTCTACCAAGAACAAATGCACTTAAGAGAACCGTAATGTATAGAGCTGCTGCGAACTGGAATTGTATACCCGTGAAGATAATGATGATCAGCAACAAATTTACTTTTAAGAAAAAGTTGAAAAATGCTGTTATGAATAATGAAATACAGTCGAGTTACTGATTTATTTAGTTAGTATTGTTAGTTTAGTTAGTATTGTATTTGTGGCTAGTGTTTTTTTTTGTGAGATTTTAAAGATATTGAGAATGTACTTAGGCTAAAGTGTTTATGTTTTTATTGTTTTTTTATTACTGCAATGTAATTTACTGTAAGTTAGGTGTTCGGACCCCAGGAAGAATAGTCTTTCATCCATGGGTGTAGAAGACTAATGGGGATCCATAAAATAAACAAATAAAGGCAAGTATTTCATACAATGTAATGTCCAAAAATCCAAAATGTCCCCTTTAACTCAATCTGCGCCAACAACGTTTATATACGTGTTTGCTCGACAACTGTTGAACGCCAACCACGTATATGTTATTTGGTCCGTTTTCCTTTTTTTCCGATTTTTTTAACACTTTGATTGCCTAAGGCTAAATTCATGATATACCATAGGTTGCCAGCTCTATTTGTCTATGGAGAAATTCCCCTTCTTTGCAGGGCTATAACTTTTTAAATTCTATTGCTAAATTGCCATTATTAGGGCCCATTCAATGTCCTATATGTATTGATTGATTGATTGAAAAGTTTATTAACAGATTGCAGAATGGGTACAGTACAGTACAGCTCAATACATACAATTGTTAAGGGGATGCAGACCAGAGAAAGACTTTCGTCTTGTTTACATCAGGGTCCCTCATTTTCAATTCATCATAACATATATGACATACAGATAGACAGTACTGCTACATCTATACATTTATGACATATCAGATTTGCAAATACAGTACTGTTTGTGATACAAAAGTGTCCAGAAAAGGAGTGTATATACATTTGGCGTAGAAACTGTACATTGGAGGAGGTTGGTTGGGTGGGGTGGGGTTGGGTTGGGTGGGTTGGGTGAGGGCTGTACATTGGAGGTGGGGGGGGGGGGGGGTTGGGTAGGGGACACACACACATTTTACACTGTACATTGGAATATTGACAAAGCCTTACTTGGTCATTTACTGTACAACTAGGACATTTGTAGGGGCCAGTTTCGAATTGCAGTCTCACGTAGGTGTTTTTTGAGAGTGTTTTTGAAAGTGGGTAGTGATTCACATTCCTTTACAGCTTTAGGTAGGGCGTTCGACATTGATGTGGCATAATTGCGAAACGTGTTTAGTCCCTTGTTTGAGCCGAATCTGGGTTTTACATGATTTGTGGAGCTCCCTCTGGTGTTGTGATCGTGGTATTCACTGACCTTTGGGAAGTATTTTGCCATGTACATGGGTACCTTGGTCGCGTAGTGTATCTTGTAGACCAGGCCCATTGCAAGTTGCTGTACTCTGTCGTCTACTCTAAGCCATCCTAGGTTGTCAAAGTGGGCAGGGGTGAGGTGGGTTCTAGGAGTCAGGTCAAGTAGTAGTCTGACTAGCTTGTTTTGAGATGTTTGTAATTTGTTTTTTAGTGCCTTTGAGGTGCTTTGGTACCATGAGGTGCAAGCATAGTCGTAGTACCCTTGAATGAGTGCTCCTGCTAGAGTCTTCAGGGTATTCTTGTTTACCAGAGAGGAGATCCGGTACAAGAATCGCGTTCGTTGGTTGACTTTTTTTATTACATTGGATGCCATTTTGTCACAGGAAAGATTAGCCTCTAGGATGGAACCCAGG